>NW_011889149.1:1268213-1283680 GCF_000151845.1 Pteropus vampyrus
GAGGCAAGGCTCAAGTCTGCCTCCCTGCCCCAGGGTTCAGGGTGAGAGTTAAGGGTTTTCAGCACTGGACCTTCCCGGACGATGGACCGTTCACTCCTGAATGGGTTCCGGCATGCAGGTTCCGGTTGTGTCCCGGGCCTTCGGTTCCGTGGGCGGAGCAGTTAAGGGTTTCCAGGTATCACTGGTAAACTTTGGTTCCGGGTCTTGTTAGAAGCAGGCTGAGACCAGTTCGAGCTGGTTCTGCGGTTACACTGTTCTAGGTAGAAGGAACAGCGGGAGGAGAACCTTTAAGGAGCTGGAGAAAGTTCATTCTGGCTGGAGAAGCGGGGCGCCAGACCACACCGGGCCCTGGGAGCGGGGCTCCTCCGAAGGTCGCCGTGAGCGCGTCGGGGTCGTGGGGTCAGTTTTGTCTTTGCCTTCCCAGTGCTCAGCATCCGCCTAAGTGACTGCTGGGCCAGCACGTGAAGGGAGGGGCAGGTGGGTGGGGGAGCCTGTGCTGGGGACCTGTAGGCTGTGCGGACTTCTTAGTTCAGGGGACCCGCGGGGAAGCCTGGGTCCTGAAAGGGGCACACAGGGTTGGTTTGTGGTGGAGTCCAACACCCCTTGGCCGGAAGTGCAGGCTGCCTGACCTGACAGCTTGGGAAGGGGCAGTGATCCTGGACCTTGTCTGCCATAATGTCAGTGACCCACGAAGAAGGCCCAGCTAAGGCTTCGAGGTGCATGGTGGCAGAAAGGAAGTCGAACTCAGGAATGCCACTTGCTAAAATATATTTGTTTATTCAGAGATTTAATTAACATGTTTAAATATTAAAGAGTAAACAACGTGTGTCTAGTGGGACTCAGCGTTTACCAACAGGAGTTCTGACTTAATTATTTGTGCTTTCCAGGCCCTCAGAGCCACGTTCCGGGCTTTGTTGTAAGGAGGCCCAGGTTCTCCCTGAAGATGGCGGGAAATGGGCCAAGGTGAGCAGGAAGTCGGAGGGAGAGCAGGGTGTGGGGAGGGGAAGGAGAGGAGTTTTCTGAAGAGGTGCTGCTGTCCAAGCACAAGAAACCAAGATGCTGTATTGGGTTTGTGCAGAGGGAAGAGAGAGTTTTGTGTCCCGACAGTGGGACCAGGCTGCGCATCGAGAAGGCAGGCGACAGGGTCTTGGCGATGCCTATTTTCGTGAGCTAACATTTGTGGGGCCCAGCTTCTCACTTCATCACCTAAGGGCCCCGCAGCCCTTTGAGGAGCCGCCCATCCCTCTGTCCTCGATGGGAGGAAACGTACAGGCAGATAATAGGGCCCCGGCTGCCACCACAGGTGGAACTCTGAAACCAGAGGTGTTTCGCAGGTGATCTGCATCAGAGTATCTCTACAAATGAAGTCCTAGATGCCGGGAGATGACACCGGGGTTATTTATTGGCAGTGCACTCTCTGGTTTTAATTTTTTCTTTTTGCTTATTCAGGCTTTAGCTCTAGAGGAAAATGGCCTGGGGTGGCTCCGAAATAGATTCTCTCTGCCCCATTAACTTATTCAGTGGGTTTAATGGTCCTTTTCTCCTCAGCCTTGAAACTGTCGTTAAAAAGCAGAGATTTATAAGAGTAAAGACCCTGAGCTTTAGTCAAACTTTCGCTCTGGGCTGGTGGAGGGGCACCCCGCGCCCCCACCTGCTGCCGTGTAGGTGTAGCCTGAGTGGGTCCTGCCTTCGCACAGAAGCTCGAGGCCGGGCAGGTGGAGTCCCGGGTTCTTGAGGGTAGTGACACCGCCCCACAAAAACTCTTCAGAGGCAAGTGACCCCGGCTTTCCCCAGCTCCCACAGGTCGGGCTGTTTTGGAGTGTCTCTGAAGTGTCACTAGAGGGCTCTGGGGCGAGAGTGCCCTGGTCCTCAGTGGGCCTCTGGGGCCATTTCTTGTGCGTCCCACTGCCGCTCACCATCTGCTCTGGGGCAGTTTACTGAAAATCACAAGTCACTTTGCAGAGGGATCAACTTGTCAGAAACCACTTCTCCGAAAGTCAGGTGACTCGAGGGCCAGTTGCCCAAGTGACCTATGAGAAAATGGCCAATTTGCCAACGGGCAACTCACTGAAAGCCTGTCTGCTGAATGCTCGATGTGCCAAATTTACCAAAACCTTGATTTAAGGAATATAATTATCGAATCAAGCCAAGTCAAGCTAGGGCTGTCCAGCTCTATTCAGTCCAATTCAATCCACTTCACTTCCTTCATTATTTGAGCATCTGTGGAGTGTGAAGCCAGATATTGGACAAGTGCACTCGTTTTTCAAGAGAAGGTGGATGTGACAAGCCAGGTCGCCACAGAATGGGATGCAGTGGGGTGGGGGAGGGTTTAGGAAAACTTCAGAGAAGGAGGCGACATAGGGGTGTCCCTTGATGCACAGGTAAGATGGGGAGGGAGGCAAAGGCCGAAGGTGCAGCTTAGAGCAAAGGTGTCCAGTGCATTAGAGGAAATGCACTCTAGGCCGAAGGTGCAGCTTAGAGCAAAGGTGTCCAGTGCATTAGAGGAAATGCAAGATTCTCGTTTGCCTGGAGAGTAGGTAGTATGGAAGGGCCCTGAGAGGTGACGGATGACCTTGAGACTCACTTGGGGCGGGCCTTGAATGCTGAGCTGAGGCATCTGGACTTTATTGTGTTAGTGATTGGAGTCTTTGACGGTTTAAGAAGACAGTCTTCAACTTAAAATGGTGTTTTAAAAAGTTATAAGTATGTTTGCTAGGAGACAATTAGAAATAGCACGAAGAAAATAGACAAAGAAATCACTCATAGTCCCAGTGATCTGGGAATAAACCATACTTTGTTGGATTTCCTTCAAGTCTTGCAGTAGGGGTGATTCTAGACTGAGTGCACAAGGCAGAAAGTGCCCTGTGTGAACTCTGTCTGTCACTACGAGAGGCACACAGGCTCTGAGACTAGCACGGCGTACAGCAGACTGCGTATTCCACATGCATATCCTGATGGATTCTCTCATTGAGCAAGTTGGGGGCAGAAGCACCAGCATTTATAAAATAGTTGTTCCTAACTGTTTCTGGGTGCATAGAGCTAAATTCACATAAATTGATTGTATGGGTTAAACTATTATTCTGTGTGTGTGTTTGTGTGTGTGTGTGTGTGTGTGTGTATTGTACTCGAGCAGGTAATTTTGATTAGTATTTTAAAAATAACCTGAATGTCAAGTGTACCGCGCGTTGAGGAAGAGGAGAAGCAGGTGGTAGAGAAAGAAGGCGGGAGGCAAATGCGGCAGCTCGAGGATGGGCCACGTGGGCGGGAGGCAGGCGATGGCGAGGGAAAAGATTTCAGAGCCACCGCGTACGTTGCGCACACTCCGATTGCACCTGTCGAGTGTAAGAGGTGGAGGTGTATTGGGGGGCCGAGGTCTCCAGACTTGGACGAGAAGGGAACAGTGCTGCCTTGAGCAGGAATAGGTATGGGGGTGACATGGCGACTTCTGTGTGGGACACACTGAGTGGAAGGTGCCTGTGGGGATGATGAGCACGCAGGTGAGAAACCAGACTGGAGGAAGACATCTTGCTTCCGACGGGAAGCTTTTCTGTGACATCTCACCGACGTAAGGAAGCAGCAAGAATGCTTGGTAAAGACAGGCACGGTTCGGGCGTGCTCTGGAGCTCCTCCTGCCATGGCCACCAGCTGGCCTTCTTCATCGGTGCCCAACCAACTGGCGCTTCTTCAGGAGAGGGGCTTTGCTCTCCCGGAGCAGGGACGCTGCACGGGAAGAGAAGGCACGTCGCACCCTGGTCGGGCAGCAAGGAGATCGGTTGTTAGGTGATTATTAGTGGTAATGGGGAGGGTTAAAATGGTAATTATCAACCTACACGCAAACGGCTTTTCAAAATAGCTTTTTACTACTTTATAAGGAAGGCTGGCCAGATCTTATTGTTCTATTTTCCAGAGAAGACAAATGACTTATCCAAGATCCAACTGTCTATTAAGAGGGCAAAGGACCCTTTCCACAATACCCAGTGTTCCCATGACTGTGTTCTCCGACTCCAAAATGAGGGCATGGGCATACTTCACAGAGACAACAGGTCTATGTGAACTTTGACCCAATTTGGAAAATTTGGACACCCTGTTCTCCTCTTCCTAGCTGAGGAGGTCCTTACGAATAATGTTGCCTGTGACAATGGCACTGAGATACGTACCAGCTTCGTGCTGGACACGTTTTAGTCAGTGTCTTAAATCCTCGCACAGCTGAAGGAGGTAGGCGTTCGATGAGGACTAGGTCACGTGCCCACGATCACCCAGCTAGCAAGCACCTAAGTGGGTTGGAGCTCAGGCAGGCTGTGCCCAGAGCCCACGCTGCACACCTGCAGTTGGCAGGACCACCGCTCGCCCTGGAGCCCTGTGCTGTGACTTGGTTACAGTCCCCGAGCTGCAACAGCTGTTCCCAGTGTCAGTTCAATGAGATTACGCTCCGTGGCCCCTGGGCTGCATTGATCCATTCACCTTGACTAAAATAACCATGTGGGGAGCTAGAAAAAATATTTGTACCATCGATTGCTTCATTTCTTGCGGCTGGGAGGTGGCAGTGAACCTGTGATCAGGTAAGGGAGGCCGCGCCCACTGTGTGCCGAGTGGCCGAGGCAGAGCCTCAGGGCTGCTGGTGTCCCTGGGGGCATCGCCTGGTGTCCGCAGATCTCTCTGTGAGCGACTGCCGGCTCCTTGGAGGGTAACTCACCCAAAAATGCCGTCCCCGAAATTAGTCTGCCTTAGAATTTCTGAGTCAAGGAACCTTCAAAAGTTCATCGAAGCTGAATTTTTCTCATGTTTTAGTACTTCTGGCTGCTGGCGCCCTAAGCACATTTGCTTGGCTGGCCGCTGACCAGGGCATCTTTTGGACGGGGAGTGATCAGGGCATCTAGCTTGAGGACTGTGTAGCCCTTCCCCACATCTCTAAAGAAGAGGATTTAGCCAGTGGGTGACGTTTTGCTCATCGAGTCACTCAACAAGCATTGGAATCTAGCGTGGGGAAGCAGGTCGGAAAGAGCCTGGACTGGAGCCGGGCCGATCGTAGCCTTGCTCTCCCACTCGTGGGCTCTGGGATGTTGGGCAAGTCACATAGCCTCTCCAGGCTTCAGTTCCTCATGTGGAAAATGCCCTCCCACAGGGTGCCTGTCAGAACGCGATGAGATCATATGTGTGATCAGACAGGCTTGCGTTTGGCTGCAACTAACTGAAAACTAACTTCGCTGGTTTAAACAGTTAGGGATTTATTTTTCTGACATCAAATTAGATAGTGAGAGGTGGATTGGTGTTGGTCTAGCAGCTCAGTTCTGTCACGGGTGGCAGCTCTGTGATTCTCATGGTGGCAAGGTGGCTGCAGCCAGTTTGCCCTTGTGAAAGGCAGGACGGAAGAGGGAGAGGTGAGGAGTGTGTGCCAGGAAAGCAAGAGAGTCCCCAGAGGCACCCAGACCCAGACTTCCGCATTTCCAGACGTGCCCCCACCTGCCAGGGAGGCCGGGCGAGTGCCCGTGTGGCTTTCAGGCCTCTGTTGTGAGAGCAGGGGAAGCTTTGGTCTTGCCCAGGAAGGACATGGACGGTGGGGTGGGACACGGGGCAGGAGGAAGCAGGAGGCGAGGGTGAGCAATGGCCAAAGCGCTCAGAGGATGCGGGGCGGGCGGGCGTTTTGTTTATGCTCCAGGGTTGGGGCTGAGATGCTGAGAGTGTGAGGGTGACGTGACGGTGGCTCTGATAGCAGTTGGAGATGGACTGTAGACACGTAGGGTGGGCAGACCTACTGAGAGACGCAGAATCGCCCTCGAATGGAGGGGTGCAAACCAGTTAGGAGGAGCACTTGGGTGAATCATAGGAGAGGGAAATGGCATGGCGGTGAGACTGGCAGGATTCGGGCCGAGGGGGCACACGAGGTGTCAGAGAGCTGGCATTTCCAGCGAGGAGCCGGGGAGACAGACGAGCGACTGCCGAGAGGCGGAGGCCGAGCAGGGAGCAGGTTGGGAAGGAGAGGGCGCGTCTGGCTTCACACGGGGCACTTGCTTTGGCTTGGAGATCCAGAGGCGCCTGTCTGGCCAGGGGTTGGAATTTCAGGGCTGGCCTTGGGCACGAAGGCCAGCTGGAGATTTGTGAGTTAAGTGCCCCGAGGCGAGAGCTGAAGCCAGGGTGTGAGGGAGCGATGAGAAGGGCTGAGGGCCGAGGGCCGAGGAGAGAACCCTGGCCGCCTGCGTTCGGAGGCGGGAGTCAGGACAGAGGGCCAGACAGGGAGCTCGCCAGCAGGGAGCAGGCCATGGCGCTGCCGCCACGGGGACGCAGGCTCTGGACAAGGGACCTGGTCAGCCGAGTCCGTGACCAAGCGAGGGTAGGGCTTAAGGGGAGGGGCAGAAATGGGCCGTTGAAGCAGCGAGGGCAGCTCTTCCTGCGAGGCGTTTGGTTACCCAGGGACAGGCAGCAGTAGGTCGGTAGGAAATGCATTTTTGTTTAAAGAATGGAGGAGACCAAAATGTGCCTTGTTCAGGTCTCCAGCCTCCTGGGGAAAGCCCCTGTCTTGCCTTTTAGGGGATGTCGCATGCTGGCTCAGCAGGTGTCCTTGCATTTCAGGATGGGGCTTAGGATCCTGTCTTCATGGACCCACCCTGGTGGGAAATGCCTCAGAAGAGAAGTGGGCCGTGCCTGACTGGTCCTGATGGTTGTGGCCTTTTATGAATTGAAACGGAGGAATGACTTACAGCGGAGCTGTCAGGGGGAGCCTCACCCGTACTGCAGCCGGGCTCCAGCTCCTCCTGTCCCCTCTCCATTGTCTGCCACTTGCTTTGGGGGTCTTCTCTGAATAGCCTCCGGGTGTCTCGCCTACAAAACTGAACATTCTTAGGGTTTGCAGAGGGGACGCAGAGGGTTGGGGGCTTCTGCAGCCCTGACTGGCCGGTCTCTTTAGGATCAGGCAGAGGGTGCAGCCCCTGGTCCCTCCAGCTCAGCAGAGAATCCACGTGTGCTTGAGCCCGGTATTCGATTGTGTGTGCATGTACAGAAATGGCTTCTCTTAAGCAAAACCCAGACCCCTGTTGGAAAGAGAGCCTGTGGGTGTAAATTGGTCCCTTTTGTTTGATCTTGAGGTTCTTTCCCTCTCATATCCCTGGCATCACCCTCTCCCCTGCACCCTCACCCCCCATGAGAAACACCCTCTTTCTTGTGTCCTTTTGGTACTGGTTGGCATTTAAATGAAAAAAGCTTCACTAAATACTAAAGGAGAATAAAGTAGAGATAATTATAGGAAAAAAAAAAGTAAAAGATATCAAAAGAGTCAGCTTTTAAAAGCAAAGGCTGCAGCGCTGCCCTGCTCCCCAGGGGCGGCTTCTTTCCCCAGCTCCTCCTGCAGAGCTTGCCTGCCTGGGCTGGGCACGGGGGGCGGGGGGGGTGCTCCCCCACACCTCTGTCGCGCCCCTCCCCAGCCTTCACGGTGCCAGGACCATTTATGTAGCAGCCTCCCTGAGGAGATGGGGACTCCTCAAGGTCACTGGCAGGCCACGTCTAAGCAGCACGCATCATCTTGGCATCGTCACCGTGCTCGGTGCCGTGCGCCTGGGCCCTGCGCGCCCGTGGGAACGGGCGTCACTGGCCAGATAGCACAGCGGCCGTCCAGCTGCGCATCATCGTTTCATTCGAGCATCGATGAGATGCTGCAGGAACTCAACTCTCGTTTCTATCAATTATCCTGTGGGAAAATTGGTTTCATTTTAGGTTGTTTTGCTTCAAGTCGCAGGACCTACTGAGGACATTAAGTGAAGACTTTGCTATAATAACATCGCGGTAGCTACTCTTCACTGAAGTCTTAATGTGCCAGGTCCTGCTACGGACTTTACAGAGGTGAGCTCAGAAATACTTACAGCATGTGTCTGAAGGTGGAGTTAATGCCATCGTTAGCTCCCCTTGACAGCTGAGGAAACTGAGGCTCAGTGAGGTTGGTAGATAAGGTCCCTGAAGTCACCCAGCTGGGAGGTGGAGGACAGTGTCTTTGGACCTGGCCGTTCAGGCCCCAAAGGGTGGATGGCGTGGAGCTTGTCTGCGTGCACTGCCGGGCGCCTGCGGTTCCTGAGACTCGCTCTCGAGGCCTCAGCCTCTGCCTCCCAGCCTGTCCCGGACCCTCCCGCTCAGGTCGAGTTTCTGAGCTGTGGTGTCTGGGGCAGGCATCTCCCCCACCTTGCAGGGGGAGCCCTGTTCTGAACTTGGGGCCTCCCTCATCCCTCTCAGGCCCAATTCTCCCACAGGGCCTTCTGCCTGTACCCTGCCTAGGCCGGGGTCCAGGGCCGTTGCCTGTGCGGCTGCCCTGCCCCCAGAGGCGGAGCCTGAGACCGTTGCTACCAGGGCTCAGGTGGGGTCCTCCCAGTTATGTGGGTGCTGCCTGTGTCTTGTTAATTCTGCAGCTCCTCGGAGTAGACAGAATACTCCCGTCAGAACCCCAGTTCTACCTCCCCTGGCTCCCTGTCTCATTGTCCCGTGTCCCTACAGTCCTCTGCCCGTGGGGCACTGCCTGTCTCCAGTCTCCACCCCGAGCCATAGCTTCTCACGTCTTCTCCTCCCATCTCGTTAATTATAGTAACGATCACCGTCTATCGAGCACTGACTTTGTGCTCAGAGTTCTTAATGAATGTGCAATATCACATTTAATCCGCCCGTGGCCTAAGGAGGTGGGTGCTGTTATTATGGCTGTTTTACAGGCAAAGAAACAGATGGAGACCGGGAATGGCCGGGTTCCTTGTCCGAGGGCAGAGGGCTGGGCAGGGCAGTGGTGACGCTGCGTCACACATGTCACAGCTGCCTGCTTACACGGTGCCTCCCCAGCCCCAGCTCTGGGCGCCCAGGCCCCCATCTGCCCTTCTGCCCACGGCCTTTGCCCTCTAGGCCTCAGTGCAGCCCTCGCCTGCCAGCTGCTTCTCTGCCTCTGAGCGCGTGGGCAGAGAGGGGCCAGAGGGCAGTGAGGCAGCAGGGGCACAGCTGTGACCAGCTGCCATCCCCCCACTTCTGGCACTCAGCACTTGATGACATGGGCCACAGAGTCCTCCTGGGTGGCCTCAGTGTGACACTGTGTCCTGGCCAGCCGGTCAAGGACATTCCGTTTGGCTGATTCTGGGGGAGGTCACTGTCTGCCCTGGAGCCTGTGTGCTGGGGGGGTTTCCAGTGGGAGCTGCTGACATCCGCCTTCTGCTGAGCCCGGGCCGTCTCCCCAGCCTGCAGCTCTGGCCACCCGCCCCCCCCGCCAGCCTCCACCTCCACTGCTCACCCCACAGCCTGGTTTGAGCTCGAAGGGCACTCCGTGCAAGGCGTGAGGCAGCCAGCATCCCAAAAGGATTTGTAGGTCCCACAGCGACCCCATAGTCCTTCTCGGCTGCTGTCTGACTGCGGGGCCTTCAGTGCGTCACGACGTCTCCCTGGACCTTGCTTTCCTTGTCTGCTATTAATGATGGCGCTGACCTCGTAGAGTGGTTAGGAAAATTCCAGATGTCTAGCAGTGTACCTGGCACCCAGCACTTCGGAAGTGGGTACTCTGGTTATAGGTTATGGCTGTAAGCAGCCAGTCCATGTTAAAGTGCCAATATTCAGCCACTTTTGGGTGACAATAATGGTAGTTTTCCGTCGTTCAACCTAATAACCGGACAGCCTAAACATGTTGACGAGTCTGAGCTCCAGGCGCCTGCCTCAGTTCCCTCACTGTGACATGCAAGTCCCTGGCCATGTCGCGCGATGGCGACAGTGAGTTCTGCGCGAAGTAGGATGCGCACGCGTTCTGTAAACTGGAAGCGATGAGTGAAATGAACACAGAATATATATATTTTTAAATTACTGCTGCATTATTGAAAGGCACTTTCCGGGGTAAGAGCACAGACTGTAGAGACTGCCTGAGTTTGAATCCTAGGGCTGGTGCATGCCGGGTGTGTGACCTTGACCAAGTCATTCAAACTTTCTATGCCTCCGTTTCCTGATCTGTAAAATGGAGATCATTGTGGTACCCACCTCATGGGTTTGTGAGGTTTGAGCACCGACTGTGTGCCCGAGTGCTGGGCAGTATTGGGGGCATGTGTAGACTCATGTACGTGTAGGAGTTGGGCTCCAGGAGTGGTGCCCACGCCTGTGTGACAGAATCTGAGTTCAGACCCAAGTTCCAGTTGGCCAGCACACAGCCCTCCGTACCGACCGCCCCACCTGCCTGGGCCGAGAAGCTTGCGTTCTGGCTCATGCTCTGAGGCAGGCCGGCCTCTGTGGCCGAGAGATTCCAGTTGCCTCGAAGGCGTGTGAGAAAGCCTTATTCAGGTGGTTATCTCTCCAGTGTCTCGTAAGCTGTATTGATAGATTAATCTTATATTGTTGGGACCAACAGCCCTGTAATTTTTCTATTGTGCGGCCTAATCGGTCTCGACAGCTGTGTCATTAGTTTATGTTTGTTTGTAATCTGACTCCCTGGGCTACCCTTCTTAGCCATGGAACAAGACCCCCGCCGCCTCTGTTCACCGACCACGGGGGAGCCAGCCTCAGTGCCTGGACTGGCTGTTCAGGTGTGAATGTTGGGGGAGGGGTGGTTACAAACTCACCAGGTGAAGGAGTGAGCACCACACCAGCCAGGATCAGGACACCTGCGTCCTGGCCGTGCCCTTGGCATTCATTAGCTACTTACCTTGTGTATTTACCATGTTTAAAATCTCTCAATTTTTTCATCTTTATTGATTTCCTCTTATGAATCTGTAATGACCACATAAAACACTCGAGATAAAATATAAGTGAAGGATCGCTAGGGTTCAAGTTGTGCAACCATCGTCATCTCTTCTGCCCAGGAATGAAGACGGGAGGACATGCCCCCACCGCTGAGGGCGGTTACCTCTGTGAGACGTGATGATGAGTGACTTTAATTTTCTTGAGATCTTTTCTTTTTTTCCCCAAACTTCCCACAAAGAGTTTGTGTTACTTTACAACCAGGAAAAGAGTAATTGAAATTAATCAGCATTAAGTCCATCAGCAAGAGCGTTTGCTCATTTGTAAAGTGAAAATGTTGGATGTGATTTCCAACCCCGGCCATGCACGAGAATCCCCAGGAGAGCTTGTTACGAGTACAGAGGGCCGGGCCCCGTCCTGGGCGTGTGACCCTGTCGTCTGAGATCTGGCCCAGGAACAGCACTTTTGTAAATGCCCCAGGAGTTTCAGATGTGCATCTAGGGTTTCAATCCATAGACGGATCGCTCTCTTGGGCCCTTTCTGCCGCGATCATTTCTTGTGGGTGCTTCGTTTTCAGACTGGGGTCGGAATGCCGAGTCCCGCGGCCTGACTCTGTGGCTGCGGGGAGGTGCCGTTAGAATGTTCCTGCTCCAGCTGGGAAGAAGCTGGCTGCCGGCATGTGTGGCCATGTGCTGGAAATGGGTGGTCCAAAAGATGGGTGGGCTCCTGGGGCCGCCTGGAGAGGGGCCTTCATCCAGCCAACATTTCCTAACAGCCTTGCAGGGTTGGTCCGCTTCCCATCTCTGTTCACATTTTATCCTCGGTAACTTACACATTGGGTATTGCCCCAGTTCTCAGATCTGAGGCACAGGAGAGCCAAGTGACTGGCCCAGCATCACACAGCTGCTGCGTGGCTAAGCCTGGATTGGAAGTGCCATCTGTACCTGCACACCGTGGCATTTTCTCTTCCAGCAGGCCCCACTGGAGGCTGGCCCACCAGACTGTGTCTTGGCGGTCTGTGAGGTCCCCATCGTTCCATTGGGTAGGACAAGCTGGGATTTTATTTGTGGTTTTTCTTGTGACCTCTCTTTGCTTCCAGCTAGACTCTTGCCACAGGGACCCCCATCCCCCTGCAGTCCCCGAAGTACTTAGGCTGTTCATTTGCTTGGGGAACTTTTGCAGTGTCTCTGTGTGTGGCCCAGAACCACCGTGGCCATTGTCATCCCTGCTGCTGGCACCCTTATTCTTTCTTTTATTTCATTGTATCTTATTGTAATTTGGTCTTCTGATTACATCATCTCTTAAACCCAAGTCTATTAAATTGTAGCCAGATTTGCTTGGGGATTTTCTGCAGGTGTTACAGCTCCCCGCTCCTGGCAGTATGCAGGTTACATTCTAGACATTGCTAAGAGCGAGGGAGGTGAGCACATTCCTGGGTTTGACGCAGGTTTCGCAGTGGAAGCTGTGTGACCTTGGGAGAGTCATGTGAGCACCTTGGTTTCATCGTGCGTGCAGTGGGGACGACCTACTTGGGGGTTACCCGAAGACCCTCAGTGCATGTTAGTCACTGCCTCAGTGTTCTTCTCATTTCTATTTTGACCTTCATCACCCTTGAACAAGTCACCACTCCAGGAGCTTCAGTTCCCACCAGAACGAGCCGCTTTGCTGTTGGAAATGCCCCCCACGGCTGGGCTGGTGGAGGCCTGGGCTCAGTCGACCTTCTCCAGGGAGATGGGTGACTTCTTCCAGAGTGAGACGGAAGCAGAGCTGGTTTTCACTTCTAGGCTTTGGCTGGGTTCCGTGGCCGATGGGCATTGGACCCCACCACAGTTGCCGCGGCCCAGCCGTCAGCCGGGGCTTCTCTCAGCTCCGCCTCCAGGTACCAGGGAGCTGTCTGTCCGTTACCGAGCACATAGCACCACTGGAGCCCAGCAGCCGCACAGCTGGCCGGAGAGTGTTAAGCTTAATTTGCTTCAGGTCAAAGGGATTTCCAGCCTCCCCTGTCCCTTTCCCGTTGATTTTTTTGCTTTGATGTTGAAAGGGAAGTTGGACATGGCTAATGGGCTCCCTCTGTGGCCAGGCAGGTGGCGTCCGGCACATATGTGCACCGCTGGCCCTCCGCAGCCCTTCCTCCACACATGGTTGATTGTTGTTTACATGTTTCCCATCGGTCTGTGTCCAAGAGGTTGTCTCCTGTCATCGTAGCTAGGGCCGTTGCTATGTCATCTGTCATCCAGGCTGTGTTGTGAGAGAGACCAGGTGGGAGATCTCAGGCCTCTTCGGTTCTCACTGTCCTTGCTGCTGAGACGGAGAAAGGCCTTGATAGGGACACAGGCTGGGTTTGCAGGCAGGTGGCTTTGGATGAGAATGAGTAGCTCTTAGGCCAGTGGAGGCTCTGCTACCTTAAAGCTCCGCCTCCCACAAGGTTCACCTGTAATCAATCCCCAGTGAAGGGAGCAGACATAGGAGCCAATGCTGGCAGCGATGTCATTGAGCTTCTGGCCCTGGTATGGGGCATGGAAGCAACACAGTCACACGTGGCCTGGGGGTAGCACCTCCCAGGGACCCAAGTCCTGCAGCTGACTGTGAGCCTGAGAGTGGGCACATGGCAGTTCTCGCTGACAGCACAGTGGTTGAAACGCGGAATAGTCATCACTCTGAGATCACTTATTCAGTGCCTTCTTTGTGCAGCTACTTAGCAGGAATCATCTCAAACCCTCAGAACCGGGCTGTTGATGAGCATTATAATCCTGTTTTACAGAGGAAGAAATTTAGGCTCAGAAAGATCCAGTAAGTCACACAGGATCACAAAGCTACAAAGTGGCAGAGACGGGGTTCAAATCCAGGTCTGTCTGGCTCCATAGCCCGGGCCTTCTCTGCCAAAGCCTGTGGCCTTGCACTGAAGGCCTGCTCACTTCCCCCTGGGTGGTTTTCTGTCGAGGCCTCCACATAGGGTGTCTGCTTATACTGAAGGCAGGTGGTTAGCCTGGTGACATGTAGTGGGTCAGACTAGATGCGAAATGGTTCCTTGCTATACAACTGTGCTCATTTTGGGGCACAGAGGTGTCCTGGGGCCCTCAGTGGCCTTTGAGAAGAGCTAAGATTCCTGTCCTCGAAATATTCTTCCAGTTTGGTGGCCCCCAGGGTGGCCTGGAGAATGGGCACAAGAGTCAGTTTTATTTTTCTTTTTTAATTGTGGTAAAATACTCATAACATAAAATTTACCATTTTAAGTGTACCGTGCGGCGGTGTTCAGACCTCCAGCACCCTTCATCTTTAAAACTGAAACTGTACCCACCAAACAGCTCTCCATCCGTCCTCCCCCCGGCCCCTGACAGCCACCGTTCTCCATCCGTCTCTATGAATTTGACTATCTAAGTACCTCACGTAAGTGGAATCCAACAGTATTTATCTTTTTGTTACTGGCTTGTTTTACATAGCATAACATCCTCAGGTTTCATCCATCTTGTAGCATGTGTCAGAATTTCCTTCCTTTTTAAGGCCGAATAATATTCCCTGGTATGTATGTAGTACATTTTGTTTACCAGTGGTGGCCACTTGGGTTATTTCCACCTTTTGGCCGTTGCGAATAATGCCACTCTGAGTGCGGGTGTGCACAGCTCTCTTCAAGACCCTGCCTTCGAAGTTCCTTTGGGTCCATACGCAGAAGCGGCATTCCTGGATCACGTGGCAGTTCTGTTTCTGAGGAGCCGCCATCTGGTTTTTCATCGCAGCTGCACTGTTCTCCGTTCCTGCCAGCAGTGCACAAGGGTCGTCATGTCACATCCTCGCCAACACTGGTTACTTTCTGCTTCTTCACCATACCTAACGGTGTGAGGCGATATCTCATTGAGGTTTTGGTTTGCGTTTCCCTAACGATTAGTGCTGTCGATCATCTCTTCATGTGCTGATTGGTGGCAAGAGTCACTTTTGGAGAGCCGAAGACCTTGAACCCCACACTGCCGAGGTTGCCTCACTCCCCCGGTACTTTGGAGTCACAGCTAAATATAGTTCTTATTCTGAAGGGATCCGTAAATAAAGACAAGAGGGGCCTGAGGATAATCCACAGATAACTACAGCAAGGCGGGCTTAGGTGTTTCCCGAGAGAGAGGCAGATAGTGGATTCTGGAATTCTTACTGGGGCGGAGGACACCCCTCTTCTCCCCTGAGGGGTGGTGGTGACTCTCATTCACCAAGCAAATCACCATTGCCATCCTGGGGCACCCCAGAGAGTGTACCTCGTGGAGTCCTGTTTTGCATTAAGGAGAGGCCTCTCCTTCTGGCTGTGCCTGTGTGCTCAGCCCTCTGCCGGGCCTCACTGCCACCTGGGGCTGTGCAGAGCTGCTTGCCCTGCCCCCTCCTGGTGCCACTGGGGCCACGTGCTCAGGCTGGGGCGGTCAGCCCTGGGGAGGACTGTTGGGGCACATTTGATTCTGTAGCAAGGTTTCCCTCCTTCCTAGGCTCCAGGCACACCAAGATGGCTTCTCTCTGAGCTGAGACAAGTGTCTGGGGCCACCATGTGCGGTTTTCAGTACTCATCCCTGGCGTGGCCATGATGTTGGACCTTGAGCCCTTTCTGATCTTGGGAGGCAGTCCCAGTGCAAACCAGACTTGGCTTAGGATGCCCGTTCATACCCAGCACTTTGTTCCTCTGGGGTCAGGGTGGACAGCTCCCGCCCTCCCTGCCCCACCCCTCATCTGACCCTGGATTAAATGGCAGTGCCATGGGGTGAGGCCACTAACATCCCTGAGCACCGCCCTGTGCTCCCCGTACATTGTCTTATTAGGGACAAGGAGGA
>NW_011889149.1:1283730-1298261 GCF_000151845.1 Pteropus vampyrus
ATTGGTGGCAAGAGTCACTTTTGGAGAGCCGAAGACCTTGAACCCCACACTGCCGAGGTTGCCTCACTCCCCCGGTACTTTGGAGTCACAGCTAAATATAGTTCTTATTCTGAAGGGATCCGTAAATAAAGACAAGAGGGGCCTGAGGATAATCCACAGATAACTACAGCAAGGCGGGCTTAGGTGTTTCCCGAGAGAGAGGCAGATAGTGGATTCTGGAATTCTTACTGGGGCGGAGGACACCCCTCTTCTCCCCTGAGGGGTGGTGGTGACTCTCATTCACGAAGCAAATCACCATTGCCATCCTGGGGCACCCCAGAGAGTGTACCTCTGTGGAGTCCTGTTTTGCATTAAGGAGAGGCCTCTCCTTCTGGCTGTGCCTGTGTGCTCAGCCCTCTGCCGGGCCTCACTGCCACCTGGGGCTGTGCAGAGCTGCTTGCCCTGCCCCCTCCTGGTGCCACTGGGGCCACGTGCTCAGGCTGGGGCGGTCAGCCCTGGGGAGGACTGTTGGGGCACATTTGATTCTGTAGCAAGGTTTCCCTCCTTCCTAGGCTCCAGGCACACCAAGATGGCTTCTCTCTGAGCTGAGACAAGTGTCTGGGGCCACCATGTGCGGTTTTCAGTACTCATCCCTGGCGTGGCCATGATGTTGGACCTTGAGCCCTTTCTGATCTTGGGAGGCAGTCCCAGTGCAAACCAGACTTGGCTTAGGATGCCCGTTCATACCCAGCACTTTGTTCCTCTGGGGTCAGGGTGGACAGCTCCCGCCCTCCCTGCCCCACCCCTCATCTGACCCTGGATTAAATGGCAGTGCCATGGGGTGAGGCCACTAACATCCCTGAGCACCGCCCTGTGCTCCCCGTACATTGTCTTATTAGGGACAAGGAGGATGAAGGATTGTTTCCTTCATCTCATGATGCGATTGTGCAGACTGGGGGTTAAGAGCGGGGACCTTTTGCAGTAATGCTTACATTTTCCTATTTTTTTTTTATTCTTTGCATACGCCATTCAACATGGTTCAGTATTCAAAAGGTACACTGAACAGTTGCCCTCCCAGTCACCAATTTCTTTCCCCTGAGGCAAATTTCTACCCAGGGGCGGTCCACTGGGCGTTCAGTTTCAATGCGCCTCTGTGTTTATCGTGCATTCTCTCGTAGCATTAATCCTGTTTCCCGGTCTCTCGTTCTGGAATTCCTTACGCCTCTTCTGTTCCCACCTTTCATCGCTACATCAGCCGATCTCTGCCGAGAGCTGCCTTTTGACCCTCCGGATTCTCTCCTGGCGGCTCCCTCCTGGCATCTTGCAAGGCAGCATTTAACACTGAGGGCGGGCGGGGCGGGGCCCAGTGAATAGGCCATGATGCAGAGATAGATTCGTGCCCACGGAGCGAGCGACAGAACGAGGCAGGGAGCTGTGAGGGGTCTGCCGCTCTAACCCCGCCCTGGTGACGGGGTTCTCCTTCCCCGAGCCTCAGGGGTGGCGCTCCGTTTGAATTTGAACTTGTCAGAGAAGCTGTGAACAAAGTGGGTTATCTGTTCTCTGATAAACATCGATTCCCAAACTTCAGAACTGCTTCCTGAATTGAGGTGCTAGACACAGGGGAAACTGGGCACAGGAGTGGGGAGAAGGAAGGGGACTCAGAGCCGCGTGCTCCCCACGCCTTTGCCGGGCACCCGTCACGGGCCAGGCCCTGCTCTGGGCGTGAGGACGATCCCTGTGGGCCGCGCCCTTAAGGAGCTCACCTCCTAGTGGCGGGCAGGGCTGTGCCCAGCTGGCCATGAGGATAAGATGCCGACTCCAGGTCGTGGTCATCCGGGCAGGCATTCTGGAGGAAGCTGGGCCTCACCGGGGAAGGATGCAGAGTGTTCCTTTGGGGGCTGATTTTCGTCTTGATTCTCTCTGGTTTTGTCTTCTGCTTTATATTTTTTCTGGCTCAAAGTTGGTCCTGGCTCTAGTCACCACTCCTTCCAGAGGGAGTGAGTATAGCACAGCGGCTGTACTGGGTTGAATGACGTCTTCCCCAGATTCTAGTCTACCTGGAAACTAAGAATGCGAGCTCACTTAGAGATAGGGTCTTTGCAGATGTCATTAACTAAGATGCAGTCATACTGGAGTAGGGTGAGCCTTAGATCCAATGGCTGGTGTCCTTATGAGAAGGCCACACGGAGACCCAGAGACACGCAGAGGAAGGCAGGCCACGTGACGATGGAGCAGAGACTGGAGTGATGCATTTACAAGCCACCGAGGGTTAAGGATTGCTAGCAACGGCTGGAAGTTACAAGAGGCAAATAAGGGCCCTCTCCTAGAGCCGACAGAGGAGGGGTGGTCCTGCTGACACCTTGGTTTCAGACCTCTAGCCTCCAGAACTGTGGTGGAATAAGTTTTAAGCCACCCATTTTGAGGTGCTTTGTTATGGGAGCCCCGGGAAACTGCGCAGTGGCCAAGAGCATGGCTGCCGGGGCCACATGGCCTCAGTTCAAGTCTTGGTTGAGCTGTGTGGCCTTCGGCAAGTTACTCGGTCCCTCTGTGCCTCAGCCGCTTCTCCGTAAAATGGAGCTAGTGGTAGTATCTATGTCACAGGGCATGTGAGGGTTCCGAGTTAACGAATCCCGAGCGCTCTAAGTAGCGCCTGGCAGGGAGTAAGCACTGTGCACGTGCTGTTACTCTCTCAAGTCCACCTACACATCTGCTTCACACAGCTCTCTCCACGCCCCAGGCGGTGCCAAGCTGCCGTGTCTGTCTGTCTGGACTTTGCAGTCTCAGCTCTGTCAAGAGAGGGGCTAGGACAAACTTGAACAGAATCTCACGTGGACACGTGCAGGCGCTCGTCCTTGTCCCTCTGTCCATTTTATTCCGATTCCAAGAATAGGAGGTGAGGGAGCCCAGATACTTTTCAAAGCAGATCGTTCCCTCTGGTCAGGGGGGGCTGTGGACCTACCGGCTGTGAGACCTGGAGCCAGTCGCTCAGTTCTCATAGGCCTCAGTTTCCTCATGTGTCAGACTGGAATGAGGCTCCAACCGCAGAGGCTCGTGAGGAGGGTGTGGGATAAGATGTACCACAGGCAGCAGGGGATCGATTAATGTTCCCGCTCTTCCCAGGTGTCAGAGATCCACGCAGGGAAGCCAGTGGTGCTGGTCCCTGTAAGGCGCAGAAGGGGCACGTCTTACAATAGTGGAAGCCTCGGACGAACAGGTGCATCTGTTGTGACCCGCTTCTCAGGAGCGGGGGATGCTTCTGACCTTGTATGGAGTGAGGGCAGAGTTGGGCTCCACTCGGTCCAGGGGCCCTGACGTTTGTCCTTCAGACGTGCAGCCGAAATATTGAGAGGTTTGCTTGGCGAGTTCCTCCTCAGCCCGTGGCGGCCTTGGGAGTGAAAAGTCGTGCTGGCTGTTCGGGCACCTGGTTGTGTGTGCGCGCGTGTGTGTGTGCGCACGCGCACGTGCAAGAGAGACTGAGACAGAGATGCAACAACGAAAATAGCTTTGCTGAAGCTTGGACCAGGCTCGGAAAGCGGGAAGAGCTGGGTGAAGCGGGAGTCAGGGCACCCGAGCGCAGGTCCAGCAGCGGCCGTGTTGGGTGGAAGGGGGTTCGGCGACACAGAGGCAGCTCGTAAACTCACAGCTACGTGATGCTCTCCCCCTTGCCTGTCTCATGTCCAGGCTTCAGGCCGTCTTGTAAGTCAGTGCGTCACGGGCCTGTGTTAAAGAACCCAGAGACGGGCTGGAGGAACAATCTGTTAGGGGCTCGCGGTGGACGCTTCAGCTCTTACTTCTTTGATTCACGTTTGATTCATGTATTAAATTGGGCATTGAGAAAGCAGTGTGTGGGGGCCATATTTTTGTTAGCTTTATCTTACAAAATCGATTTTATTAAATTACAGTTTAAACGTGTTCATGATCCATGTAGAGTTGATTAAAAAGAAAAAAACAAAATTACTCATTTGAAAAACATTTCTGTCTCTAGCAGAAATAAAAAGAATATGTTTTCCATAATGTCAGATACAATCTTTCACACAAAGATCTATGCTATAGATGCCTTTCTGGATTTAATGTTTATCTCTAAAAATGACTTAGTTTCCCTTTTCACCTCGGCTGCCAGGAGACCTATGGCAAAATTCAGTGCCCGTCATGGGAATTAGTTCATCTCGGATTCCTGTGAACATATAATCCTTTGTTCTCTTTTAAGCACGTTGTAATTCTATACCCGATTTCACTATTTTATATTATGTCTACGTTATATGTGCCCTCAAATCCTTTAAAAATGGGTGGAACTCTGGGGTATATACCCAAAAGAATTAAAAATAGGCGTTCAAACAAAAACTCATACATGAATGTTCATAGTAGCACTATTTAAAATAGCTAAAATGTGGAAACAACCCAGATGTCCATTAACCATTGAATAGACAAAATGTGGCATAGCTACAATGGAATATTATTCAGCCATAAAAAAGAATGAATTTCTGGTACATGCGACGACATGGATGAACTTCAAAAATATGCTAAGTGGAATAAGCCAGATACAAACATCACGTATCCTATGATTCCATTTGTATGAAATGTCCAGATTAGGTAGGGACAGAAAGATCGGTGGTCGCCGGCGGCCGGGGAGAGGGGAGATGGGGCGCCTGCTCGATGGATACGGGTATTTTTGGTGGAGATGAAAATGTTTTGGAAGCAGAAGCAGTGCTTGCATGACATTACGAATGTACTCAATGCCACTAAATTAGACACTTTCGAGGTTAATTTGGTTATGTGAATTTTATCTCAAGAGAAAATATTGCATTAAAATTTAGAAAAATGAGGGGAGTATATACAAATCCAACTTGAGTAAAGATGAGATGCTGGGGATCTGGATGGAACTCTGGCTCCTCTGGGTCCCAGGAAGGGTGTCTCATCACTGCTCCATGTGTCTCTTGCAAAGCTGCCATTTATTGGAGATGGCACCTGTCCCAGGTGTCCCGTCTTTGGTCAAAGGCACAGTAGTGGTTGTACTCATTGGCCACGCTCTCAAGATGAGCTTTCACGGTCCATTTGTAAGCAAATAAGCTAGGAGATCTTGGTGGGACTGGTTGTGAGGGCAGGCCCGGGCTTTCTCCATGGACTTGATAGAAATGAACTTAGAGAATTTCGAAACAAAATCACACGCAAGTTCTGGTTCTGGGTCTGGGTCTGGTTCTTGGTCTTGGCAACCTCCTGCGCCTGTGGAGGCCCCGGCAGCACCATTTTCAGAGCACTACCCCGTGGAGTTCTCACTGCATTTGAGCTTTGCCTCTGGCCCGTTTGTTCCATTCCAAACCATCAAGGTGCAAAGCCAAGGAAGGAATTTGGGAATTAAAGAGGAGTAAGTGCTTGAGATATAGGACGTTCCGCAGCATCCCTTACTTCTGTCAAAAGCTGAGGCTGGGGCAGATTTTGTTTTCGTTTTGAGAGTTTCTTCCATCTTCAGGATTCCCTGGGGAGGACAGAGTAGGTCCTTCTTGTTTTGGAGCCAGCGCCCTCTTTGAATTGCACCTCTCCTGGTGCTCCCAGGGGGTCCGCTCAGTCCCATGGGTCTGGGGCAGCCTCGCCTTGGCAGGCCCTCCCTGTTCAAGAATTTCCTCTTCCTGGGTGTGGCCTCTCTTCCACTCCTCTCTCTCAGCCTTTCTTAGAGCAGTGCTTCCCAAACATTTGTACATTGTCGCACACAGAGAAAGGGATGATATTTGTGTAGCAAATGGAGAGGGTATTTGCAGCTAGAGATGATCTGCCCGGTCGTCTCCCCAGATCTCGTGTGGGCAGTGTCTGTAGTACATTGGTTGGGCAGCCAAGATAAAAACCCAAAAGGGATGAGGGATATGCTCAGCCTGCCTTTGCCAAAAGGCCAGAATGAATCTGTTATTTACCCGGAAGTGCTCCGTTCCATAGATCCACTCCCCGCCCTACAGGGCCTGACCCCGGAAAACTACATCTCCCAGGCTGCTTTGCCAGCTGGTTCCTGGCCGGGTTTGGCCAGCGGGGGGCACTGGTTGAGCCTGGCGTGCGGTGGGAGGGGAGAAGGCAGGCTCATCCTCGTGTCTTCCGCACTGGCTGTCTCTCTCAGTGGTGCAGCTCCTGCTGGGCTGTCCGTGCTGTCGCTGGCTCCCGCCAGCCGGCTCTGACCCCGGGCTTCGCGCTTCGGGCTTCGGGCTTCGGGCTTCGTGGCAGCACCGCCCCCCTTTATCTTCTCAGCCTGTGGGGTTCCTGCTTCTGCTAATCTCTGAGTCGCAGTGCGGTTCCTATTTGTTTTTTTTCAGCAATTCCAACATGTCACTGGTTCGCCCATTAAGTTTTCCCTGTCAGGTGCAGCGTGCGCTTGGACACTGGCTCGCATGGTATCCTAGCCACTCCCACGTGGTTTTCCAGAGAGCACCAGCCGTAGCGGCGAACACGCAGCGGGTCGGCCTCATTCTCTGTGCATACACTTTTGCCATGTACCTCTGGCAGTGGTAGGCAGCAGACCCAGAATTCAGGACCACGTTCCTGGCCCAACATCATCTCCATATGACCAGTGATGGGGGACGAAGGGAGGTTCGGGACAGCCGCTTTCCTTATCTGCCTAGAAAACTCCTGTTCCTCTTTTAAGGCCCAGATATCACCACCTCTTGACCTCTGCCCTTTTTTTCCCTCCCATTTCCCCCAAGGCTGGATCGCTTGCTTCTTTATCTGTATTCTCAAAACAGTTCATATATGAATATGCCTCATAGTACTTTTTCGATTAGAGTCACATGTGGACCTGGTTCCCCCGTTAGTGGTCAAGTTCACTGAGCGCAAGAACTCGGCCTTGCTCAATCTAACATGTTCAGTGCCTGGCACAGCAGGGGTGACACAGTTTTGCTGACTTCAGTGGAACTCTAACCTGGCTTTGTGTTGGGATCACCTGAGAAGCTTTAAAAGTACAAATGTCCAGGCTCTACCCCAGACCGGTGATGTCAGAACCTCTGAGGGTGGGGTCTAGGCGTTAGCATTTTCGAAAGGCTGACTTGATTTTAATGTGCAGCCATAGTTGCAAATCATTGGTTGAGTCGACTGCTTTGGCTGATTATTTATTCTTTGCTAATGATTTCTGCCATCAAACCTAGCTCCTCGTGCAATGCAGTCCCACCAAACGGTGTTTTCGGGTGCCCACTCTGTACCAAGCATCGTGTGGACAGACTCTTGCTACTCGGTGTGTATTCACTGGACCAGCAACACCTGCGCCACTTGGGAGCTTGTAAGAAAGGCAAGATCTTAGCTCCCACCCCAGACCTGCTGAATCAGAATCTGCATTTTCACCAGCTTCCCGTGAGTGTTACAGGCTGAGAGGCGATGATGTAGATTCCTTGCTTGCTGTGACTCTCATTTCCTTTCTTATCCACTCTGTTTTGCTTCCCTCTGGAGGGACATCATTTGACCTTCCTTTCTCCAGCTCCTTAGGCACATCTGAAGGTGGGCGAGACCAGGCAGGAGTTAGATGAAATGCTAGATCCCTCGAGTGTGGGAGGGGCGGGGGAGGGGTTGTCTTTGGGAGATGGAAGCCTTTCTGGGCACAGTGCGCACAAGCGTTTGAGGCCGCGGGGGTTGGCTGTTGGGAAGGTACGGCTCCCGTAGCTGACATGGCCGTTTCCCTGGGAATGGGCCAGGCGTGCTGGACGGATGCTGTGGCCGTGCTGGACAGAGGGCTGCAGCACATCCGATGGCCAGGGAGAAGGTTGGCATTGAGGCAGATAAAGCATCCTTGCTTGCTTTCTGCTTTGGGGGCCCAAGCGCAATAGGGAGTTTCTAGAGGCTGCTTTGTCAAGATCCACCAAGTTACCTGTTGTTCACATTCAAATGGAAGAAGGTGATCTCTGTCCATGGGGCTGTGAATTTTAAAGGCAACCTGGAGTGGGGACACTGTATGTTTGAGTACATCTCTGCCATCTCCCCACAATCGGTGCGTCTGGCCCTGGTGTGTGTGTGCTCAGGCTGGGTTTGAGAGTGAGGCCGATGGCAGGGCCAGCAAGCCAGGAGGGGCAGAGGCTTATCTGGGGGAGTCTTGGCCAGGGCTCTGCCCCTTTCCCTCTGTCGGAGGCCTCTGCTGTGTGCTGTTGCACAGTTGGTCCTGGGTCTTTGAGCAGACGTGGGGTGGGGACACATGCTTCTCTGGAGAAGAAAGTTCTCAGCCCCACCCCAGCATGTGGTTGGACTGGGCCATGGCGATAACCCAGAACCTGCTCCAGAGGGACAACTGTGTGTATTTCATCTTGAGCTCTTCAGATAGGTTTGACACTTTTAGAGGAACTGGGATTTTATTCGAGAAATGATCTAATAAGAAGTGTGGTCGGGCTGGGGGCAGGAAGTCAGAAAGTCGGGGTGAAAGGGCATCTGTAGGTGGCTCAGTTGTCACGACTGGTCCAGCGTCACGACTGGCTCCACCGACCAGCTCACGCGATAGCCCCCCATACAGTGCAGCAGCATCCTGGGGACAGGCCCGTGGGGAGTCCCACCTGGGAGCTGACGTAGCCTCCCCAGCGATTGTCCACTCTTTTGGGTTCTGCACCTCATTTCCAATGTGTGTGCCGGGTTTCCCCCACAGTAGCAAGAATTCTTGGCCACCAGTGGAGTGTCCTTGGAGTCAACTCAATTCTGACACTATCTACCCGAAGATGGCATCAGATTCCACAGGTTAAGGGCTCAGTCCTAAGAAACTGCCGCACCCCCCTCCCCCCGCACCGCCCATTCAGATGCCAGTCGCGAGCCCAGGTCGTTACCTGTGATTCTGACTGACTGCGTACGGATGAGAGGTCAGCCAGCAGCATGAAGCGAGACTGGCCAGAGAGGATGCAGGGCGTTCGCTGTGGAGGTTTGCAGGGTCTCACCCAGCCCCTGCTTGCCTGTTTTCCTGCTAGCCATTGGCATGTTTGTTTCCTGGGGAATCAGGAATGCTAGTCTGCTGTCTGTACCTTTCGGTCTCGGGCCTTGCTTGTTCTGGCTCTCACCTTGTGCTGAGACCAGGCGCGTGGGACCTGCTGGGCCTCTCGTGCACATAAGTTACCTCCTGCCGGGGGTAGCCACGCCACAGACGTGGATGCTCACCTGGCAGCGTCTCTGCCCCAGGAAGACTGCTGTGCACAGGTCGTTGTGAGGAGCTGGGCTGGACCAGTGACGGAGAGGTGGCCTGGGAGGACTTCTGGGGTGGGGGTGGCTCTGGGGCCCAGCTGGCCACACCGTGAAGAGGAGCGTAAATGAATCTCTTAACCAAAAGGGCACCTTTAGCCCTGTAACTCCCCCAAACAGCAGTCCGGAGGAGATCGCTGAGTGCCGGTGGCTTTCGGAGACACCGACTCGCTCTCTGGGTTCTTTGAGGTTCTGCTGCAGAGAATGGGGCCTTCAGTTGCCGCCAGCTCTGATTTCAGACCACACAGGTCAGCCGGCTGCGGGGGAGACGAAGGAACGAGTGATGGGAGAAACAGGTAGAGAAAGCCCGTGAAATGGGGGCGCTGGCCAGTGGAAGTGAGGTGGGAAGCCGCTGAGCAAGGCCGCGGAGACACGGGGCGGCGGTGGTGAAATAAAGCGCCCCGCTCCTCCCCCACGGGGCGAGGTGGACTGGGGAGGCCCTGTGGGCAGGAAGCGAAGACCACGAAGGAGGGCTCACTCAGCAGGTGTCCACTGGGGAAGAGCCCTCAGAGGGGTTTGGGAATGGTAATCTGTGGCCCCCCGGCCTCCTTCAAATGCAGATAGATTTGCGAATTCAGCCCTGGTGTACAGTCGTCCCCCTTCATTCATGGGACCTGGTCCAAGACGCCCAGCGGATGCCCAAAACCAAGGTGGTACTCAACCTTGTATGTACTATGTTTCTCCTATACGTACATCCTTACGATAAAGTTTAATTTATAAATTAGGCACAGTAAGAGATGAACAATAACTAATAATAAAATAGAGCAACGATAACAATATACTATAATGAAAGTTATGCTAATGGCTTCGAGGCCATTATGAAATATGTAAGAAGGGGGCGACCACAGTAACGAGA
Source organism: Pteropus vampyrus (assembly GCF_000151845.1). Lineage (NCBI taxonomy): Eukaryota > Metazoa > Chordata > Mammalia > Chiroptera > Pteropodidae > Pteropus > Pteropus vampyrus. Next base: position 1,293,740 of record NW_011889149.1, read on the forward strand.
ATGCAGTGGACTCTGTTGTCAGGGAATTAACGCTCTCCCCTGGGAAGCCGGGCAAACGATGCCGAAAGCGGAGACGACAGGGTCACGTACCTACATCGGTGGCTACACAGAAGTAATTTCCCAGTAATTGGAGGGTGAGGCTGGGTTGCCGATGACTGCAACTGGGTGGAGACAGTTTGATAAAAGCTTGGTGGAGGGAAGCAGATGCCGCATATCGACCCCCAGAGATGTTCGGCCCGCGAGCATTCGCTGGGCACCCAGGGGCTGGCAGAGGAGGGACAGTGGCCTTTCAGAAGAAGCAGGGGGAGCCAGCCCTGGTTGCAGAGCTTCGTTTGCCTGGCTGGTAAGTACAGGCCGTGTTTTAGTAGGAGAAGGAGGCAGTGGGGGAGAGGTGGGGAAAGGGGTCTCAGGCGACATGCAGTCATGGCCGCAGCCACCGCACCTACAAGCAGGTCACTGTCCTGGCCGTGGGCGCCCCAGTTCCTGACCTTGGTCCTTGCACCATCCAGTGACTGCTTGAAAAGAAAATAGTCACTTCTCAGTACTTCAGTTCTTACCACCAAAAGTGTGGTTTTTTCCCCCGCATACCAACCCGTTCTCCAATTCTGTGTGGAGTCCAGGTGGGTGGCCTGCAGCTCAATTCAGTGCTGACACTGTCTGCCTAGGTTTGGTGTCACATCCCATAGTTAAGGCTTCAGTCCCACAAGACTGCTGCCCCATGCCCCTCACAAGTTCAGGTTGTCACCTAGGCTTCTCACTGTTCAGCCATGGACTGGAGGTTCCCAGGACCCCCTCTTTGGGTTTGATGATTTGCTAAAACAGTTCACAGAGCTCAGGAAAACAGTTTTCTTACCACATTATCAGTTTATCATAAAAGGGTACAACTCAAGAGACGCATAGGGCAGGATACGGGGAAAGGGCATGGAGCGTCCATGCCCTCTCTCTGGGGACCACCCTCCCAGCCCTGCCATGTGCCACTGACTTGGAGGACCTCTGAACCCTGTCTTTTAGGTCTTGTATAGAGGCTTCATTATGTAGGCACAGCTGGTTAAATTATTGGTGATTAATTCAACCTTCAGGCAGATGGAGCTCAAATCATATGGTTGGTTCCTCTGGCTACCAGCCCCATCTTGAGGCTGCCTGGGGAGCCCCAGCCCCTAGTCATCTCATTAGCACTTGACAGACACTATGGGGCGGTACCAAATACTTATATTTCTTATTATGTCACACTGCTTTTCTTTTTAGAGGGGAAAATAAACATTCTTTGAGCTCTAGCATATTTCAAACAATGTGCTAGGCCTTTCACAAACACTGCTTTAATTCATTCTTTTGATGCCTCCACGAAGTTGGCATCATTATCCCTATTTCACAGATGAAGAAACAGAGGCCATGGAAGGTCACCTGGCTGGTCAGTGACAGGTTGGAGAGTCAGGCTCAGTGCTGATGTTAAGCTCATGATAATTTTTGTACCCTAGGCTGCTTCCAGAGTCAAGGGAGAAGCTCAGAGAAGGATCGGTGAAGCGAGCTTACCTCCCTGAAGCAGCTCGACATTTTGTTTTCTGTGTCGGAGGATGACGGGGTATCGGGATGACGGGCATGAGAGTCATGGAAGTCATTCACACGAGCCCCCCGGTGACCCCCCCTCCTTCCTCTCGGCTTCTATCTGGCTTCGAGCCTCAGGGCAGCATTTCAGCAGTGCCGTGGGTCAGACTGGTCTCAGAGGGTTTGGACCTCTTTCCACAATCCCTTATCCTCACTCACAGCGTTCCCCACAAGCTTACACGCTTCCCAAAAGAAGTTTTGGTTTGCTGTAAGGGGCATTTGTTCGCCACTGGGCGGTCTTGAGTCAGTGACGGACATGTTCTAAGTCATCACTGAAAATGTGGAGCCTCCAACAGGTTAGGACACAAGGGCTAGAAGCTGAAAGGTCGGCTAAGAGGCTGCTGTGTCCCCAGATAGGGGCTGTAGAAATAAAAAGATGAGAGGAGTTTCTGGATATATCACGGGGGAGGAATTGGCAGGACTCGAATTAGAGAGAGAGGGAGAGGGAGATGTCAAAGGGTTTCTGGGTAGATATGGTTAGTAGATGGTACTTACGTTGTTCTGTATATTGTGCCCATGGCAGACATCACTAATCCATCACTAATGTGTGTGTGTGTGTGTGTGTGTGTGTTTGTTTTTGCTCAACCCCAGGCATCTTATAAACACAGCAATCTATGTTAGCTGTCACCAACGCACTTAGACTGCATCGAAGTTGAAATCTACTCACCACCTCTGCTGCAATATCGAGTCAGGAGGACTCCGCAGAGGTCGTTTGGGAAGCGTTCAGGAGGAAAGAAAGCTGTTCTGTCTTAGGAGTCTGGGGAAGCGTATTGTGAGAACGAGCACTACAGGACAGGGGAGAGGTTAGGCGGCAAGGGTAGAGCCGTGGAACTGGAATTAATCTCTAATTAGGCAGTAATTGAAGTCATGTGAATGCAGAGATGGCTTCCAAGAGAGCGAGTGTGTGGGGAAAACAGAGGGTTTATTGCTGGAGGAAAGGAAATTGCTCACCCTGCTGAGCAAGGAAAAGCTAACAAGAGGACACCCTGCATCTCCTTCACCGAGCGCGGGTGCGGGAGACCCACCTCTGCCGCCCCCTGAATGGATCCTTCGGACCCTTAAGGAATTCCTGACAGGTGACAAGGTCCGATGGTCTTAGCGCCTCCCTTTCCTGCCTCACGCGTGAGCCAGGGTTCCTTCCAGTGCTCAGATCTTTAAAGGACCCGGGCTCCTCCCCTGCAGCCTCTCACTCCACGTCCCTCTCCCAGCCCTGGGCCAGCGCGCTCTTCCTCCTCCATCCCGTGACGTGACGTGACGTCTCTCTCCTTCCCCGAGGCCGGCTGTGCAGGGAGGGCGGCAGGCACCACCGGTGTGATCTTGTCTTTCTGATAGTTCCCTTGACTAATCACTCCGACACCCTCAGGTTCCAAGGATAATTATTCCTACGAAGTCAAGGACTCCCTTCCTTCCCAGTGACCTGGAATTACCCTCCCACAGTGAAAATGCCCCGAGCCTTGGAGCGACTTTTCTGCATTAGCTCTGAGGCCAAGTTGCAGTGAGGAAATCCACCCTTTTAATAGGGGGAAATATTGCCCTTGTAAGTCTTTATGCAATGCACTTGAGCTTAATGTTCACTTACCAATTCGCCTCTGTAACTTCCATATTGAGTGAATTAAGTCCTCTAGGCGGGTAAGTATTAAAGAAGTGATAAGTGCTTTATAATTCAGTAAAGGGTGGCCTGGCCATTTCATATTTTTCTAAGGAAATTGGCCACCCGAAGGGCAGTACTCTCAGGACCCCTGGGGCCAGCTGAGCTCAGGCACAGAGCTTGCACTGCTGGAACACTGTCAAGCCAGCTGCCCTGGCCTGGACCACACTCCTTGCTCAGACTTTCTCTTCCAAGGCCCACTGGGGAGAAAGGGTCAAAGTCCATATGTCTCTCCCTGCCTCAGGCTGTCTCTGCTCTCCATCAGAGACCTCCTCATTGTCTCCTGGTTCAAAGCTGAGATGTCTAGTAGGGACCAGAGGCTTTATGACCAGCGTGGTTCCGCTACCATCACCCAGCCCGGCAAGCACAGCTTGCCTTTTCTACGCTTAAATCTCTTCACATGGTCAGAGAAAATGCTGGTTCCATCAAGAACTTGGAAATCACAGCCTTTTCATAACTTGCCACAAGGTACCAGGGTTCTGAGGAAGGATAGTCATATATTCATTTGTTCATTTCAACTTTCAGCGAGGTACCAGAACGGGGCTGAGTGTGGTGCATAAACAGTGAGCAAGGTGGGTTGTCTGCCCCCATGGAGCTTCGTGACGTGAGGGGAGAGACGCAAACAAGTAAACGCGGATGCGGAGTAATTACAGATTTCGGCAGGTGAAATAGAGGAACTATCTAGAGCAGCATTTCTCAGACTTGGCACTGTTGACGTTTTGGATCCGATCATTTCCGCGAGGGCCTGTCCTGTGCATCGTAGCATGCTTAGCAGTATCTCTGGCCTCTCCCCACTAGATGCCGGTAACGCCTCCCCAGTCATGGGAACCAAAGATGTCTCTAGACACCGCCAGATGTTCTCTGTGGGTCAGAATCCACCCCTGGCTTGAGAACTATTGATCGAGAGAGAGGCGGTCGAGAACGGCTTAGGCTCGGTTGGTCAGGGAAGGCCTCTCCGCCTCTCTGAGGAAGGCGAGGGCTGGGGCTGGGCTTTGTGAGCTATCGGGGAGGAGCCAGGAGCTCAGGGGGCCAGTCTGAGTAGAGCTACACATTTGGGTGCCACGAGCGCATAGGTGGTGGTCAGAGCCAGCACGTGGGTGAGATCACCGTGGCACGGCAGGTGGTTAAATTTGGGAGACTCTAACATGTAGAGATCAAAGAATAGGGAACCAGCAAGGGAGACTACGGAGGAGAGCAGAAAGAAAGCCAGGAAAGTGTGGAGTTGACGGATCCCTGGAGAAGAGAATGTTTCAAGAAAGAGAGTGGTTAACT
>NW_011889149.1:1299626-1303183 GCF_000151845.1 Pteropus vampyrus
GTGTTTAAGGGATAGAAGGCGAGTCAGTGTGGCCCGACCCAGAAACCAAGGGAAGGTGCTAGAAGGGGCCGTGGAAGCCAGCTCCTGAGGGACCTCGTGGGCCATGGGTTTTATTGTTAAGAGCCAAGGGAAGTGGTTGGAGAGCCTTAGGCGGGGATTTTAAGCCTGACGGCTGTGGCATAGAGATAGGCGAAGGGCAGGAGCGAAAGCAGGGGGGCCAGTTAGACGGAGACGGTTGAGCGTCGCTCAGAGGTGGTGGCTCCCTGTGTGCTGATGTGTGAGCATTGCCGGGGTCGCCCGCCTGAGCCCACCCGCCCGGGTAGCAGCAGTGCACATGGAGAGGATAGACTAGTGAGGGGCAGGCCAGTGCGGTCACAGGCTGGGGTTCGAGCAGGACCGCTCAGACTCCCCGGTGGACTGGCTGAGTCCCAGATGAGATCTCGCTCCTGGGAGTTAGGTCTTTTGTTAGTGAGGGGTTTGGGGGCTTGCCTTTGATCTTTTCTCTGTTGGGAGACGCGGCATCTCAGCATCCGAAGAGCACAGGTGTGTGCATGAACGTCCCCTGTTCCTGGCATGAGCTTTGGAATTGATCAGGAAGCCGACACAGATGCTGTCGCCTCCCATCTGTTCACCGCACGATGAGAGCATTCCTTTCTGTGGTCCCGGGGGGTCCCAGCTGTGGGACTGGTTCACCGTGGTCCTTGGCGTGCAGCTGCTTGTAGAGCTTGTGTGCTAACATGTTGGCATGCTGGGGTTGCCAGCCCAGGAAGGCTCCCAGGCTCACGGGTCCGCTCCCCAGGCATCTAGTATCCCCTCTGACAGCTGTCAGTGGAGGGAGAGCCGGGTGACTTGGCTGGTGTGATCCGATGCGGCTCCTCCCCAGCCCCCTTGGTGCCTAGGCTCCATGGAGCTGTTGCTCCAGACGGTTTGTTTATAATGCTAAACATATCAGATAATTGAAAGCTAATGCTTCTGTCTGGATCACTAGACATAATATGCCTGGATAACAAATCAATTTCCTCGTTGCCTTGCAAGATTCGAAGTCAAACGCACAGCACATTCTGTGTGTGTGCGCGTGCACGTGTGTGCGCGTGCTCATGCATGTGTGCGCTCTAACGCTGACTTGTTAGAAAGTAGAATTCCAGGCCACTTTCCCCAGGCACCCGACTTCGTGCTTCAGTGTGGGTCTGCGTCTTAGAACAGAGTTCAGGTTAGGAGGGGATGGGAACCTCAGGTCTGCTGGGGAACAGTCTGGAGAGAAGGGACATCTGTACGTAGCCTCGTCATCCGAAGCCCTCGTGTTCTGTGTTGGAGGGGTGAAAGACTCGTATACAAAAACATGTGGAAAGTGCCAGTTTCAGCGGCCTCCTGCAGGACGCAGCTCCAAGAATGGATATATGGGACATCATATTAGTGGTGCCACCAGGGAAGTGTGAGTTATAACTGTATCTCCAAGAGTACTTCACTTACCTGGCAGCCTCAATTAATCAGAAACGCAATGCACAACAGACCACAGAGGGCAAATGCCTGCTCTCTCCTTGTGTGTGCGTGTGTGTGAATCTTTTCCTGTTCTCGTAGATCCTTATTCATGTTCTTCCCACTCTCACATAACACCAAAGTCTGGCAATAGTAATGCGGCCTGAGCTGGACGCCCTGGCACGGTGCGTCCACACTGCATCGAGATCTCAGGCCTCCCCGCACCAGTCCTCACCACTAGATTGCCTGGGAGGAGACCGAGGAGCGGCCCAGGGGCACCAGCTTCGGAGTCACAGTGCTAGGTGTCCTCTCTGGGGCAGCTCCACGGGCTGCAGAGCAGACTGGTCCCAGCACGTTGGAAGTGGGGGGGAGGGGGGGAACCCTGAGGGTGGGCATGTTCAAGGGGGTGATGGCCAAAACCCCAAAACAAAAGAAAAACAAAAAAACCCCGAAAAACGATGTAGTGACCTTCAGAATTGAGGAGTCGCGTCGGCGTAGGTGCACAGACCCCGCACACTTGCGGAGCCTCTGAGGGCGTCTGTGCAGCGGCTCGGGGGACTGGCCACTTAGGTCGTGACGATCCAGGCTCATCAAGAATATGTGAGTCACGTTCGGTCTCCTCTGCTTGAAAAGTCAAGGAGGTGTGTAATGCATTTTAGGGGAGAAAAAAAGAAACATCCAGCAAGGAAGTTGAACATGCAAAGGTTTTGCATTTAAATTTAGTTGTCTGGAAAATTTGGTTATGAAGAAGCTCGTTAATAGCAGTGAGAAATTACAGTGAAAATACCAGCGATCTGACAGCGAGGGAGGGCGGAGGACGAGCCCGTACTGGGCCTGCAACATCTGAAGGAAAGAAGGGAGCTCCTTTGTCACATGAACTGACCCCTGGTCTTGCTGAGTACCCTGCCAACGGGGGGCGTTCTGTCAGGTGTAGGTGACTTACCCCTTTAACGGGCCTTCCCAACAACCCGAGTCCCCGGTGTTGGTCGGGGTGGACATCTCAGCGTCTAGAGTTTTCTATGTATAGGAGTTAAATATTGGCATTATAAACAACTCTTAAACATATCCACATGACATGTTTTTAATTAAAATATGGGCCACACAGTCTGCACCGTCTGATTTTTATGTGCATGGAGATTGCCAGTTCATTTCCATACTGGCTCGAGCCAGACAGGAGGAGGAGGAAGGCTGCGGTGCAAAGGCACACTTGAATTTACTCGAGCACAAAGGCGTTTTCTGTTTTCTGTGGATGTATTAATGAGTATTTCACTGTGTCCTAGCTCATCCCCCAAATGGCTGTGAAGCCTCTGTCTGTTTGGGTTTGGGTTTATCTGCTCCAGACCTGGGTGCGGTTTTAGTGCATCACTGGGAATAGCTTCCTTTCTGAGGGCTTTTCTCAGACATCTGGAGAGACCGCACCCAAGAGTGGTCCCCTGGCCCTGCCACCCCCCGGTCCACCTGGCAGCAGCATCTTTGACCACTGAGGTTTTTGTGAGCTGCAGCCCGACGCCCAGCTCTGGCTGTGGCCTGGGAGCTCAAAGCTGTCACGAATTAAGCCTCACTTCCTCCCGCTCTCTGGAAAAGGGTTGTGTATTAGATCTTGGAAAGAGTGGTGATTCTCTGGTGTCAAGGAAGGGCAGTGGCGAGGGGGTAGGGACGGGGCACTGAGCAGCCTCAGACATGCAGAGGAGAGACCTGCAGGGCAGGGAGAGGCCCTTGGCCAAGGGTTTCAGCCAGAGCTCAGGCAGAGGGGACCGTCGTGGCTTCTGGAATGTGTCACCTGGACTGGGCGTGATCCAGTGGGCCATTTCTCCTCAAGTTATGTCCTTGATGCAAGAGGGTCCGGCAGCCATGGCTTTTGATTTCTTCCTCCCACCCGGATCCAGTGACCTAGAGGCAAACTTTTTGGTTTTCGCCTGGGGCCTCTTCGTGTTTGCTGCGAAGTAGTCATTTAAAAAATCGTTGCTGTTTGAAGCCATGGAACTCTCTTCAGTGGCAGGGCTGGGCAGAAGCCTTTTATGAAAAAGCAGGGTTTCCAAACGTCGGTGTCACGGACATTTGGAGTTGATAAATCTTGACTG
>NW_011889149.1:1304168-1309162 GCF_000151845.1 Pteropus vampyrus
GAAAACTGAGAAAGGATTGCTCAGCTTCTGCAAGGCACGGGGTTAAAAATAATCATCATGGCTAGCACTTCCTGAGGACTCACTGCAGCATCGTCTTAATCCTCGTGTCATTCTTCATTCTTGTGCCGGAGGTGTCTTACTGTCCCCGTTTCATAGATGAGGAGACTGAGACACAGCCAGGCGAAGTAACCTGCACGGGGCACGCAGACAGGTGCTGGTGGGGGCGCCGATGTGCATCCCGGCAGCCTGGCTCTAGGTGTCAGCCACCCTTGTCTGTGCAAGGCCAGGAAGCCAGTGTTTTTGACCTGTCTCTGCAGCCCTGCTCGGTTCCATCTCTGTGACGCAAAAGTAGCCATGGACAATAGTAAATGAACAGGTGTAAACAGCGACCTCGGAATCTCACACTTTTCACATGTCATGACGTAGGATTCTACTTCTGACCTTTGAAAAAATGTAAAAACTCTTCTTGGCTCTCAGACTGACGAAAGCCAGCTGGGTTTGGCCCACGGGCTGTAGTTTGGCGACCCAGTTTTCAAGCTCTATCTCCTAACCACACCACCGCACTGTGGCTATAAACATCGCAGCCCCCAGTGCAGAAGAACTCAGCCCCGTCGAGGAAGCAGGGACCACACTCTGTTGACCAGGGACCCCGCGGCACCCAGGAGCCCACGCGTCGCCCCGCCTGCCACGGTGTGTGCCCGCGTCAGGGAAGGGTCGGTTTGCGGGCCCGAGGATACCAGGGCGGAGAAGGGGAAAGCGGTAGAATGCGGGAGGGACGAGCGGCTCCACCATGATCAAAACACATTTTCGGAATGTGGGCCAAGGAAAATGATTTCACTTTATTTAAAGCACTTGATTGACAGCTGCTTAAGAGTGGGTCCTTCCCCGAAGCTAGGCTCTCGTGAATTAACGGTCGTCTGTAGGAACACTGCGATCTGCTGGTCGTTTACGGGAACCAGTGACCCGGCGAATACACTGGGGGTGGCCGGGCTCAGGGTGGAGACTGGCGCAGGACGCTCTTCTCCTTCTGGGCTTCCTTTTCATCTGAACTGGAGCCAGGGGCCCTGCCCTGGTGGGACCAGATCAAGTAAATGGTCTATGCCTGCGAGGCTTCCAAGGGGAGACTTTGGCCTTAGAATTTGATGCTGAGCTGGCCACCTGGTCCATGTCCCCAGCAGATGTCCATGTGTCTGGCTGCTCAGCAGGGGCCCCAAGAGAATGTGATACTAAACAGGCTCTCAGCATACCTTGTCACCACGCAGCTCTGAAATTCTTCCAGAGACCCCGGCCACTGCCACCCCACACACTTTCTGGCTCTGGCTCCACTCGGTGGCAGATGGCAGAGCCACGGGTGTGGTGGGGCCGGGGAGGCGATGTCGGGGCAAGGTGGCTGCCACGTTCCTGGCCTGAGTGTGCCTCGGGTAGCTCTGTCGCAGGACGAGCTGTTACCTCTCTGCACTTCTCGCCGAGGGTCTTAGACCTTGGGGGCACTGGCAGGAGAGTCAGATCGTGGGAGGGCGGGGGGCGGCAGCAGGCCTTCCCCTGAGCCCTGTTGGAGCTCTTTGGGGTGGAGGCGTGAGGAATCGTAACCTCACACAGCTCCGGAGCTGGGAAGGGCCTCTGTAATCAGTAGTTTGGTGGCCCTGGACCTGGGGACCCCAAGAGCAGTAATAGAGGATTTCGTCAATTAAAAAAAAAAAGCAACACCCAAAACATACCGAAATCAAACCCCATACCCATGACAAACCCTCCCTTGCTTACAGAACTTTCGCGTTTGTTTGCTTTGGGTTGGAAATCATCTACAGGATGAGTTAGCGCTGGTTTATATATGTTGATAAAAAGCTCTGGTTAACGGTGATTGATATCTTTGATTACTAAGTCCGAGAGGATGAATTCATTAGTGCTTAATAAACGTAGTGTGTTTGCTTGACACAACCTTAAACACGAGGTCTCGCGGGAGAAAGTGCTAAACGCAGATGTTTGTGACGAGAAGGGGAGAAACAGTGATCTCGTGCGGTCTCCTCTCCACAGACGGAGGCCCAGGGAGGTCGGAGCTCTCGACCAAAGCTGCCGGCCACTCAGGTCGCAGAGACGAAGCCAGAATTGGGCTCCTTGACTGCCAGTCTCACCTTCTTTCCGTGACACCCTGGTGCCTCCCCGGTCCCTCGGTCGTCCCCTCCATGGAGTCAGTTCTGTGAAATCAAGTCGTGGTGTTCTCGACCTCTGGAGGGTTTGGGCTGCAGTCACCCGGTGGGGCCATCAGTGTGTGGACATCCCGAGGTGGGGGTGTGTCTCTCCTGGCCACGCCCGCCAGCGAGCCCCCCACTTCCCTTTTCTTACCATGTCATTTGTATTGTCCTTACGGGCAGGAACTGTTCTTAGGAAATCCTACAAAGGAAAAGCCAAGGAGAGGGAACGAAGGGGACTAAGTGACGACGACCGACGGGGACATTGGGTTTCAGGTGTCTAAGGCGTAGAGTCTGAAGCTGAGGGGGACGTTAAACGCTGTCCGTGGGCCAGGTGCTTTGGCCCCACAGTGATCACGTCAGGCAGGTGGTGCGCATGTCACCACGCCGGGAGAGAAGCTGAGACTCGGAGGTATTTGGTGACTCGGTGCAAGGCCTGGCTCGTGCGTGATGGATCCAGCGCCTTTCAGGCCCCACAGCTGACCCACGCTCTGTGTTCCCTCCTCCCCTGCAGACACATAGAGAACTGGCGCGGCCTGCACACGCTCAACGCCGTGGACATGGAGCTCTACACTGGCCTCCAGAAGCTGTGAGTGCACCCAGTGCCCGAGGGGCCTCACGGGGTGGAGGAAGAGGGGCCGCCTAGCCGCCTGCCGAGGCTGGGTGAGGGCACCGCAGGGCTGCTGTCTGCGGTTCCTGTGCTTCCTCTCCCAGCAGAGTCGGCACCACCCGCTTAAGACATGTCGGGGGCCTCTATGGCCAGCCCTCACTCGCCCGCGCTTCCCCTAAGCCTGGAGGCACGGGGGCCGCGTGACATCTCACCCTGGAGCTCAGAGTTTCAGGGCAGGACCCGAACCCAGGTCTCCCAAGCTGGTGTCCTTTCTTCAGCCCTCTGCTTGACTAGTGGTCCCCAGAGCAGGAAATTCTCCGGCCACTTCCTCCTCTGGACTTCACTGCTAGTGACTGGGGATTTGGGGGTGGGGAGGGGAGGCACAGAAGGGGCTTGTAGTCACTGGGCCACATTCTTAAGCAGGAGCCCCATTCTTGCACGCTAACCAGGCTGGGTAGAGGACAGCCACCGGCACTGCCCACTCACATCCCAAACTGCCCCCCAGGTCCCAGTGGGGTGTGAGCCCAGGTGCCCCCCAGCTTGGCATCCTCAGTTGGACCACCCAGTGATACCGACGATGAAGAAAAGCACTCGCTTCACCGAGGTGGCTGTGGGTCCAGTCTTGGCCTGACTTCCCGTCAGCCTCAGCCCGGAGCAGATGTCCCTCTGCCCCTGAGAGCTGTGGATGACACAGTGTCCTGGAAGGCTCTGCTGACCCTCCTCCTCTCTCTCCAGGACCATCAAGAACTCAGGACTGCGGAGCATCCAGCCCAGAGCCTTTGCCAAGAACCCCCACTTGCGCTATATGTGAGTAGAGCTGGGCCTTGGGCCACAGGGGCCGGGCGGGGAGGGGGAGTCCTGGGCGGTGAAGCCGGAGGCCTGGGCTTGAGACCCGGATTTGCCACCGTGTGCCCTGGGGCGAGTCCCTTACCTTCTCTGGGCCTCAAATTGTGTCTCTTAAAATGAAGGTTTGGGATATGATGATTTCTACGGTTCCTGTCGGAAGGAAGAGCCGAGTACCAGGGCTTAGACGGCGGGGGTCCTGACCTCCAGGCTTGCTCACTTTTAGTGATGAAGGTTTATGGGAACATAAATGATAAGAAATTCCACTCAGATAGGTCGCGGATACTGCCCTTCAGAGACCATTTGTAGGTCCCTGAGTGTGCGTGTGGGGGACTTGGGGTTGAAAGAAGAGGGAAGGCCGGGCCCGACCAGAAGCTATGTCTAAGTAGGTTCTGGGTTCGATGCAAAATTGCCCACGGGAGTAGAGTCACCTGCATATGCGGTCACACGGCTTTGGGACACGTTGCAGGTCACATGGCTCTGAGTGGGGTGGCTGCCTGTGCCCCGCCCTCCCCCCCTTTTCGTCCCCTGGCCCGCGGTGTCTGATGGTGAAGGGCCCACCTCAGCGTTGGCTCTGGCTACACCTGCAGGGCAGAATCACACGAACTTGGTGCTTCTTCTCCTAGCCTAGTTCCGGGCTGGAGACTCTGGGATTCGATGGAGAACCGCCATTTCCTGGGGAGAAGGTGGGCTTGAAAGGAAGCTCAGGGTGGCTGATGGGGGGAAATGCCAAACTACTGCACCCGCAGGGTGCTTGCTGCCTGGCCAAGGATAGTGGCTACCGTGGCCACCTGTCTACTGGGCATGTGCCCCAAGAGCAGAGATTCCACGGAGCCAGCGGGGTGGCGTCTGCTGCGTTAGGGGAGAAATGGAGTAACGACGTGCAGACGGTCTCTCCTTGGGCCGCCTGAGAGTGTATGGTGGAGGCACTTTGCATGTGATCATGGAAGGGCAGCCGGGCTGGATAGGAGCCTCGTAAGAAGAGGCAGGGCATCTAAGGAAGCTCTTGGGAAGCGGCAGGGAGGGGAGGTAGAGAAAGAGATGAGATCATGGAAAATTGTGGTGCTGGGTGGCTGGCCTCACCTCCAGGCCTCTGTGTGTTTTCCCAAGCACGCAGTGAGTTCTCGATAAATATTTTTTTATTGGTTACGGCCACCCCTGCCTCGTGCTGAACTTTCTTTCCTCCCTCTGGAAGTAGCACGGTGCGTGGCCGTTGCTCGGGGCCTCATGTGTTATTGGCTGCAGGGGACCGAGACCTCGCTTTCAACTGTCTCATCGAGCTGTCGCCCCCTGCCCTCGTTGGGCCTCTGTAGTGGGAATCTCCTGATGTGTGTTCTTTGCAGCTGCAGGCGTGG
>NW_011889149.1:1310241-1317918 GCF_000151845.1 Pteropus vampyrus
GAGAAGTCTTTTCCTCCCATCTCTGTACAGAGTAAGAAGTAGGGAGTGGGACCACTGCCTCCTGGACCGATGTCAGGCTGTCCATCCAGATCGGTCTGATTGGCTCAGCTGCTCCCTCCGCGAGCTGCTGTCGTGTTGTTAGCGTAATTCTTCCTTATTTCAGATTGTGAGCCAGCCAGCTTGCGGTGGAACCAAGCTGTCTGCCACGAAGAGGGCTGGAGATTAGGACGCTTGGGTCCCACTTCAGGGTTTATGAGTGACTGGCCGTCCTCTCTTGGCCGCTTCAGTTTGCTTTATCTTGTATGGCATGTGCAAAAATGGAATGTTGATTCACACACGTCAAGAGAAATCCTTTTTGAGAGACTGGAATATTCTTGACTCTTAGATCCTTTCCTTGATCTTGAGGGTTTGGGGTAAGGATTCTTAAGGATAAGTATTTTCCAAATTGACACTTAGAATAGCTATTTGCTAACCTGTAAAATGGGCATCATCATCATCATCATCATCATCATGCCTACTTTAGGGACAGGGCGGGGTCAGGAAGAAACGGCAGCAGGCGCACACGGCACTCAGCCCAGCGCCTACTAGTCAGAGCTCAGAAACGGCAGTTGCTAATAAGGATGGTAATTTTTATTATTAGTGGTAGTGACAATAGACTCAGAGGAAGGATGAGGTAGCCACCACTTTGTTCTGGAAAAGCTGGATTTCTGTCCTATGCTGCAGTCCATTTCTCTGGGGACTAGAAGACTGACAGCCTTAATCCCTGGTGTCTTCCTTGAATACTGAGGAATAAACCCTGTTCTCTTCATTTAGTCCCTAGACTCTGTGTAGACCTCCCCACCCCCACACCCCAGTGCCGTTAGTTTCAAAAAGGACCCAGGCGATGGTAGTCGATGGGCTGACGTGTTACCTCCACGGACACCGTTGAACTCGGATTGTTGGCCGAGTCCTCTCGCTCGGCCTCTGCAGCTGGCTCATCGCTCCCTTTTGGGGGTTCGTTTCTCTGGCGTAGCTCGCACGCTGTAGCTCCGCAGTTGGGGACGCAGATGTCTGTCGACGAGCTGCACTCAGATGTGGCGCGCTCTTTCATCTCTGGAACACTTCGTGGGGTTCACAGTGCGTTCTCCCGCCGGATCTCGTTTGATTCTGGCGCCATGCTGGATGGGGACAGCCTTCCGTCACAGCCCCAGAGACAGGCCCAGGGAGGGTCCCACTTGTAAGTACGCACATGGAGCTGCCTCTCAGTCCTCTGGTTGTCTTTCCGGGAATCTTTCTGCTCTTCCTCCTAGGTCAAAAGGGGCAATGTTTTTTTACCGAAGCAGTTTTAAAAAGTTATTAAGATATTTAGAAAATTGCGTTAAAAAGGCCGACATCGGAAGAGAAGAGGGAAAGGCCGGTATTGATTGAGAACTTAACTAGGTGACAGGGACTGTGCTGGTGCCTTTGCAGATATGATCTCACTCCTCTCAGTAACTGAAGTCAGGGTCCTATGCCCATTTCGTGGACGAGAACGTCGAGGCTTGGAGGTGATGACTGAATTCCTTCCAGGTCATGTGGTAGTTAATGGAACAGCCAGGACTTGGCCTCTGGTCCCTTAAACTCTGAATTCCATGTACTTTTCAGCATCCCAGGCATTTTTGTTTGTGTCTCGTTTTCACAGAAAGAGTTCTTTATGGGGGGGGGTGGGGGTCTTTATGGTTTTATTAGAGAGCCTCTGTTTCCCCTGGGCATTTAGCACCAGCCATCTTCAAAGAGCTCCGTTGAGAAAGCTCTGTTTAGTTTCTTTTGTTATTCAGGTCAAATCCTGTAACAACAGTTACATTACAACCTGAATTTCTTTATTATAAAAGACTTCTTAGCATTAGCCTATGGCCCACTTACTTCCAAGAATATGTAATGTAAGATTCCGGCAGCCAAAAGAATTTATTTAATCCCTTGGAGTTGTTGTTGTGGGATCTCTCTCTGGTGTTCAGTTTCTTGCCTTTTCCCCAAAAGCTCTGTGTGCCGCGTTACTTCTCTCCTAAGCAAGCACATACTTGGTCTTCAGCTGAGAGAGCCAGCTCGGAGCGCACCTGTGTGGGCGTACGATGGGGCGAGGAGGGTGCTAGTGTCCTGCTTTGGGCGTCACTTGTCAACCGTGTGATGTACACAGGGAGAGAGAGTCAGCGACATTGGGCGGGTAGGAGAGAGGAAGTGGCCAGGGTCCCAGACCCTTCAGGACATGGCCGAGAGGGCGGTACATCTCTCCTGAGATGGTTGGGGTGAAAACATGGCGAGACTGGCTCATTATGTATTGTAAATTACTCAGCGCCTTTTCTCCTTGAAATAACCTCCGCATTCTGGGTTCCAAGACAATGCGTAGCTGTCGTATCAGTAGACTTTTGCCCTCTGCACTGAGACTTTTCTCCAGGTCCCACAGGGATTGGTAACTGGCACGCTCGTCCCCTCCCTGCTTCCCTATATATGCCCTTCCCCCCCCTGCTCTGTGTGCAGCACTCAGCCATCGAACACGGTGTAGCTAACGGAGCGTGGGCTTTGGAGATCAAATCCTAGATCTTCCACATCCCGCTGTGACCTTGGGAAGCTGGTGAACTTCTGTGAGCTCTGAAGGGACCGTAAGAGTTCCTGCTTCACAGGCTTGTTCTGAGCCTTAACCAAGATGACGATTAAAAAGTGCTTAAGACAGCGCTTTACAAGAGACTCAGTGTATTTTTGCTGTTATTAATGACTTCTTCCCAGCTTGTTGGTCTCCGATTTCACAGAATTATAGATAAGTAGAGCTGGAAGGGGCTCTAGAGGTAACTCCCCAAATTCATATTTCTGCCCTTCAGACTCATATGTTAAACTGCTTCCTTGATGCTTCTCCTTGGGCGGCTAAGATAACATCAGACTTAACTTGGCCAAAGCAAGATTCTTGATTTCATGCCACCTCCTCACTCGAAACTCGTTTCCCCTCAGCGCTTCTCGTGTTTTTAGTGGCACCGTCCACCGGATCATTCAGGCCAAAGCTCTTCTCCGCCCTCTGCCTCCCCCCTCCAGTCTTCCACCGGGTAATTGATCAAGTCCCTGTCACGTTCAGTGTCCGCCACTTTTCTCGCCCCTGCCATAGCGTCTTGGTCCAAGCCGCCATTGTCTCCTCGGCTCTGTGGTCATAGCCTCGGAATGAGTTTTCTTGCCTCCACTTCTGTCCCCTACGTTTCATGACCAGCACAGTTGTCACAGTGGTATTTTAGCACATAGGTCCGATGGTGTCACTCTGCTGCTCAGAGCCCTCCATTGCTTCTTGCTACCGCCTGCGGCTCCTTCCCATGGCCACAGGGTCAGCTGTCTGGGTTTCCACAGCCCCCTCTGCTGTCCCGGCCCTCTCCCCCTTGCTCTCTGCCGCAGCCCGTGAAGGCCCTTCCCCCCCGACCAAGCCGAGCTTACGCGCCCTTGGAGTTTTGTGCTTGGCGACCCATCGACCCAGGCGGGTCTTCTGCCCCCAGTCTCGGCCTGGTTGGCTCCTCTCATCCTTCACTGTGATGTCCCTGCTTAGCAAGGCCTCTCCGACCCGCAGTCTTAGCGGCACATCTCCTTTCACACCAGCCAGTCTTTATTTCCTCGTCCTGGGGCTTCACGGTTCCCCCGGCCCTTGATTACCGTGGACTGTCTGAATGTATCTCATTCAGTTATCTGTTTAATTCTTTATACTCTGTTTCCCCCGCAAGATCTCATGGGTGAGAGCTGGGCCAGGACTGGAACTCGGTGCTGTCGGCTTGACATCCTTTCCACCAGCTCATCCTGTTGACTTTTCTTCGGTCCTGTCTGGTGAGAGCTCCGCAGACTTCTGTGTATCCTTCAAAAAAAGGATATACGGGCAAACATCACATGCGAAGCATTGATGTATAAGACCGATATTATAACACTTACAAGTAGGACAGAATCATATTGCAACATCGCTCTGCTGAAATGTCACACGAACAGGTACAGTGAAGGCAACTCATCTTTTCGAGCTTTCTTCTCATGCCGCTCTCTATCTGCGCAGAAGATTCCATCAAGCCTGGTGCTTGAGCTGTTGCCTCCAACTCAATCCTGTCAGTCAATTTGGTTATTTTGATAGTTAAGAGAATGAGCTCTTGAACCACACTGCCTGAGTTTAAATTCTGGCTCTCTCATATATGTCTGTGTATCTGGGCAAGTTACGTAGCACATCTCCATATCCGTGCCGTAAGCTCCTCATTTGGAAAACGAGGATAATATGGTTATTAGATTAAATGGGTTCATGCATGTGAAGCATTGCGAAGAACGTCTGGCCCATGATAAGGGCCCAATACATCTTAGCCGTTACTGCTGTGTCATCCTTTAAGCAGCACTGTGACTGACAGTCGCCTTCTCAGTGTGCAGCTGAATAAATACGTAGAGACACATGTATTAAGACTCTGCTGTGACCTCCATGAACCGCCCCCCCGGTCCCCCCGCAAAGTGCTGTATTCTGCAGGAGATTTATCCACGTATGAGACCTGGTTTCTGTCCTTCCAGAACTTGCCATCTATTTGGGGAACCTGGAGCCTTGACAAAGCCACAACAGTGGCTCCTAATATATATATATATATGTATTTATTTATTTATTTTTGAGAAGCAGGTTAAAGCTATAGAATTTCTCCTTATCAAAAGCCCCCTACCACACCATATTTTTCACAAGTTTTCGGGGACTTCTTTTGGACCCTGAATTAAGAACCTTGTCCAAGGACGTCCTAGAGAGTAGAAGAGGTGGATGGTGTCTGGGTTGCATGGTTTATACCTAGTAAGTCTCAGTGATTTTTAAAATACTATTTTAGATGTGACAAATGAGATTTATATTATGCCATATTTTCATGGGCATAAAAGAATGCCTTCATGCTTTATAATCTCCACTGTGGTTAAGATAAGTCGGGAGTATACTGGGTATGGGATTTCTTTTTAGGGTGATGAAAAAAATGTTCCAAAACTGATATGGTGATGATTGGACGACTTTTGACTATATATTTTAAATGGGTGAATCGTATGGTTTGTAAATCAGATATCAGTGCTGATGAGTGTGCGTATGTACGTATGTGTGCATGTGTGCGCGCGCGTGTGTGTATCCTTCGTCCCTCCTCAGCAGAAGCTTTGAGAGCCCGCGTGAGGTCCATCGCGTCTCTTTGCCCTCTGCCACAGGACAGAGCGTGTGTCACTGTTCCAGACGGAGGCTGATCCATTAGCCTGAGTCTCCTTGGGAAGATGATGGGAGCCAAGCCACAGCTGACCTTCTGTGGACGTGTGTATGAGACAGAAATAAATGTGGTTTTGTTTTTTTTTGTGGTTAAAAAAAGAAAAAGATAAACCAGGAGTGGCAGTGGCCGTAGCCAGTGCACAGGTGGGCGAGCTCCCGGGAGCGCATAATAGCTCTTGGCATCTTACCTGTCATCTGCTCCTGTTTCTTTTACTCAAGAAAGAGTCTCAGAACACAAGAGAGAGGGATGCTGTTGCCGACATGGCTTTGGACCTTCTCATATTGATATGTATAAAGAAGTAAATTGTAAGGAAGTGGTGGTTATTTATTAGAGGCTGTGGGTTACTTGAGACACAGCTCACACCTTCGACACACTGCTCAGATGGTTTACTGTCTCCAGTCTTCCAGTGTAAGGCACTGGAAGGGCCACTGGTTTAGACGGTGAGTGTGAGTGTCTATCAGAAGTGTGCCGGACTGACTGAGGAGGCTTCACGGAGGAGGCGACGGTGGGGTGGGCTGTGGAGGAGGTGTGGGTCGGTGGGTTGGATCGGTGGACGGGCCGGCCCACTTATAGTACAGGCGCTGCTGCTCACTGTACCAAAAGGCTGATGAGCGTGGCCTTCTCCTACTTGGAATCCCTCCCAGAGCTGTTTAGACACATGTTCATGGTTCCAGGCCGCCGAGTCTGGCCAGCAGGTAAACTTGGAAAGAATTCCACGGGAACAGGGTTTGGAAATGGAGCCATTTGTCAGTGCAGTGGGATGTTCACAGATGTAATGATTTGGGAGAGTTGAGTCAGGACTGTCTGCAGGGATGTGTCTGGATGGTGCCAGGAGAGGAGAAGATGCTCGACTTTGGGTCCGCGTGGGTGTGGGAGGGCTCGGCACCTGCGCGGCTGCCGTGTTTGGGAGGCACTCTGGCCACGTGGTGCTGGGTGACCGCGCCTTGCACATCACTCGCTCTTTCTCTGCAGTGCTCTGTGACCTGGATGGTCCGCTTACCCCCGTTAGTCTGTCTCCGCATCTGTAAGATGAGACGGTGTTGCTAGTGGCTCAGACCTGTCCTCAGAGCATTTCGGGCAGTTCTTCCTGGACGAAGGGTAGCATCTGCGGCCATCGAGGGTCAGTGCAGAGGACAGCTGTTGTCAGCTGACTTGGGCCCTCCCTTCCTCTTCCGTCCCCAGAGGGGCAGGCATTCCAGTGCTTTGAGGTCCAAGGACGTGGTGTCATTGGAGCACCGACGATATGCTAGGCGTTTGTCCATGCACTTCGTCATCTGATGCTCGTAGTAGCAAGTGGGCACAATTGTCTCCATTTTACAAATTGGGAATTTGAGGCACAGAGAGGTAAGTGACTTGCCTAAGTCTACACAGCTACTACGTAGCAGAGAAAGAAGCCAACCCTCCGCGGGCCGCCTCTAGAGCTCCAGAGCCCGTCCTCTTAGGGACTCTCCCGTGGCTGTGGGCTGGTGTCAGTTCTCCAGAAACCAGCTGGAGGGGAGGGGCAGGCAGTAAGCTTCAGAGCAGTACTTCTCAGAATGGGGGACGTTGTAGGAGCAGGACCACGGGGATGATGAAGGGAGCGCCTGGATCCAAGTCCGCTTTACACCTGGTTGCCAGCGGGGTCTAGGTGAGTGGGCAGTGCCCTTGGTCTGGTGGCTGGCACTCAGGTGGGCCATTAGCGGAGGACCACAGAGAGTGGATGGTCAGCAAAGAGAATAGAGCCTGATGATGGAGCAGATGCGGATAAATCCATGCTTACCACATGTGGATGTGCGAGCAGCAGACTTTCCACGTACCTGTCTCTAGGGAGCATGGGGCTGCTTTCCATGTCACCAGCCCTGGCTGTCTTTGACCTGAGTCCTAGACAGGGCCATGTCGGTAGGTGACAGACCTCATTACGGAATCTGGAGATGGGAGTGGGGTGTGGAACAGATTAGAGGGACTGTAAGGCCCCTTCCCGGACGTCTCATTATTTCGTGCCAGTGTTTGCAGCTTCGCCACCTGACGCCTCCGGTGGTGGAATTTCTGTAGCTGTGCTGGGTCCCTGTGCTCATCCCACATCCCAGCCCCCCCCGCCCCCCCGTGACATCTGACGACATCAGGCGGAGCCTTTGTTCTTCTTCCTTTAGATGAATCCTGTTTCTCTTGAATGCAAAGTATGTTTTGTACTCTAGAATTCACCAGGCTCTGGAATTTCTTAGCCTCCTTTTATTTATCTGCTGCCTCCAAAGAAAGCTAATTTCTAGTCCACTCGCACCCTCGGTCTCTTGGGCGATGGCCTCTCCAGGACCCTGGAAAGTGTCTGCAACTCGTTCCCCAGTGAGGCAGGTAGCAAGGTTCCTAAACTGAGTTTCTTTTTTTTTGCCCTCATCCCTTTTTGTCTCTCTTGCAGACTCCCGGTGACCCTAGAATTACTGTTGTCCAACCTGATGATTTCTTCCTGTTC
>NW_011889149.1:1319866-1330619 GCF_000151845.1 Pteropus vampyrus
GTCCCAGCAGCGCCTGCTCCCCGGTAGCAGCGGGGCTGCCCCTGTGCATGCTGCCGTCCGTCTCCAATCAGGAGCCTCCTCCGGTGCCAGCAAGGGCGGCGTTCGCAGAGAGCGACCGTGCGCTCCTTATTTATTGTGTGGAAAAGAAAACAAATTAAGGCCTTGTAATTATATACTCAGGCGTGTGCTTAAATAAAGCTTAAGGGGTCGGAACTCCATTTAGAATATTAATAATTGCGTTCCGCAGCCCTGATCCCCAGCAGCCTTCTGTCTGTCTACTCTTTCCCTCTCCTCCGTCCTCCCTTCCTCCTAATCCCCTCTGTCTCTCCCTAGTGCAGGTCTCTGCTTGGACCGCAGTGATCTCTGGAAAGCCTCTTGCCGGCCGTGACCGGGCATACTTGGGAGCCCACGGTGGTCTTTTCAGAGATCATCTACGGTATTTATTAAGTGATTTCATAGGCATGGGGCTGTGCTAGGATGTTCCTGCCCTGCCCACCCTCCCCGCTTACTTGGTCGAGCATCGAGAAGGGGCGGGATGCTGTGTGTGAGGACACGGGCGCGGGAGTCAGGCAGAGCTGGGCTCCATTCCAGCTTGGCCGCCGAGCAGCTGCGAGGCCTTGGTCGAGTCATCTCATCTCTCTGAGCCGGACCTTTCCTCTGGCGAGACGATCTCATAGGCTTGTTTTGGGACTTGGATGAGATAACGCATTTGCAGTCCTGGCGCATGGCAGGTTCCTTACAGGTATTTGCTTTCTCTTTTCTACAGCTCGAAATCAGACTGGGATTTTAGAGTTTCTTATATCTGTTGTCCCGACTCAGTCTTTCATCGATGTGCCTAGAACATGCCAGGCACCTATTAGGTCTCCCTGAGCACCTATGAAATGAGTGAATGTGTCTGTCTGGGACCCCGTAGAGGGACAGAGATTGGGAGTGTTCACTGCATTGGGGTGCCTTTGTGAAGTCCCACTGACATTTCCCTGAGCACTATAGCCAATGTGCCTATCGTGCTTTTTAAACCACTGCTCAAAGGTACCATCTCACTTAATGTGCAGTATTAAGATGAAGTAGCAATCATTCTTATCCCCATTTGTTGCTGAGGAAACAGTGCATTGCCCGAGGCCACATCACAGAAGCAGTGAAGTACGGACCGGGACCCAGGTCTCAGACTCCGAGTTCGTCATCTTTCCTGCCACACTGGGCTGTTTCCTGTGTCATTGCCGACACCCGGGAGGGGATCGCATGGCTTCTGGACCCTGGGATCTTAATGCTGCTCCCAGACTTAACGTGGATCAGTCACCACCTGGCTTTTTATTTTAAGTTCCCTTTCCTGTGACATGGGAAGCACAGATGAACATTGGTTTTACTGATTCTGGAACATTGCCAGAAGCTAACTCAAAAGTAGTTTGAAAACATTCAGATGTCGTTAGGTTCAAAATCTCTGTTAGGTGATTGTGCCAATGGTGCTATGATGGGCCTCGTCAAATGTGGGTAACGGGTGCCTGGAAGTGTCGCCCCGCGGCCAGCACTGTCACTGGGGGTGGGGGAGGATGGAGCTACTAAAGCGGGGTCTGGTCCAGTGGAGCTGGGATGCTCAGGCTTCCAGTCAAGTTGGGAAGAGGAAATTCACTTTCTTAGACCAATGATGCCAATATGTATTCCAGAGACGCTGGGGAGGAATTCGGAAGGGGCGTGGTCTGAAAGTCGTCCTTGGTGTAAGATACGCAGTATTCCATAGGAAGAGGGAGAAAACTCATGGACTGTGTCTGTGTACGCACACGTGCACGCACACTCGCGAGCAAGCAGGAAACGAAGCCAGAGAAAAAGAGAAGAAGCATTTATTGTGTTGTTCTCTCTGCTAGGCACTCTTCCAGCAGTAATCCTGCTTGAATAAGTGATATTCAGCCTGTTTTACAAATGAGGATTTCCAGGGCTTAGAGAGGTTAACTCGTCCAAAGTCACACAGCTAGAGATACGGATCCATCGGTAAAGGTCTGCCCTACAATTCCTGTGAAGACCAGTTCCCCTCTCTGAGGGTGGTCAGGAGCCCAGCTTTCCTGAAGGAATATTGAAAAATGGTCTCACTACCACTATTCTTGCTTTCCAACTCAGCTTCCATGTTCTTCTCCCTGGGGGTTCAGCACCATGGCCAGAGCTCAGGAGCCCTCATGGGCACAGTGAGCTGTGAACAGCTCCCCAGAGAGAGGCTTCCATCATCACTGCAGCTACAGGCAGCTGACTTCTGTCCTTACATGAGTGCTGGGTGGCATGCTAGAAGAACCAAGCACATGTAGGGGACAGATGGCCTGCTATCTGCCCACCCGCCTGGTGGGGTCCAGATATGAGCAGGGGGAGGGATGTGTGAAAGGCCGGCTCCTCCCAGAGAGAATGAGGACTGCGATTCATGCCCTCGCTTGCCCTGAATGGGGATCATCTGGGGCCAGGGGCTTGGGCAGGGGTCTGAGCTGGAGGGGCGTTCTTCCTTCCGGGGCGGAGCTCCCGGGGTCTGTTGTCCGGGAGTGCTGTGCCCATCCCTTTACCAAGCTGGTTCTGTTTCTGTTGACTCGGGCCCCGAGCAAGTGGATTTGTCACGTGCTTCCTCACAGGAATAGTCCGGGGAGGCCAGAACTGTGGGAAAAGCACGACAGAGGTGGCTGAGATACAGTGCGAGAGGGCCGTCCTTCATGACGGCGCGCCTCTTCCTCCCTCCCTTCCTCCCTCCCACCCTCTCTCCTTCCCTCCGTCCCTCCTTCCCTCCCTCCTTCCCTCCCTCCTTCCCTCCCTCCTTCCCTCCCACCCTCCCTCCTTCCCTCCGTCCCTCCTTCCCTCCCTCCCTCTCTCCCTCCCTTCCTTCCTTCCTTCCACCTCGACGTACAAAACAGAGTCCCCAGTTGGAGATCAAGACACCTTCCAGCTTGTGTGTCAGAACACACACACAGAACACAACACACACACGCACAGGCGCACACCGTAGTAGTGTGCTAAGGATGTGGATTCTGGAATCAGCCACAGGGATTCAGGCCCTATTTTAATGTTACCAGCTTTGTGACCTCGAACTAGTTACCTAATCTCTAAGCCATGGATTTTTTATCTGTAAAATGAGACGAATCGTAACAATAAAATGGACCATAAAAGGTTTTTGGGAAGATTCAGTGGCCTGATATCTTTAAAGCATATACTGATTAGTTCCTAACAGGCACTCAATAAATGTTACTCGTTTTTATGTTTCTCAGAAAATTATTTCTATACCCCGGTTTTCTTTAGTTTATTCACATGATTATTGTTAATGACTCTGGAAAAATCCCCATAGCAGCATAAAATAATTAGAAGTTAATTAATTGTTTGCACTTGTGTTCAAAGTGCAAGGTTTTAAATTCAGTTGAGGTCAGCCACAGCCGTGCTGGTGTGAGGGAATTATGGAGCCTGGCACCCTGTCCAGTGCCAGATTTGCGAAGTTCAGTCCCTTCAGTGAAATGTACCTGCGTGCCTTCACTTAACAGCGCTGGTGACCCACGTGCAGACCGTGCCTTCCGCTTCGTGAGAAGAATGCACAGCAGCAGCCTCCTCTCATTTCTCTAAGTCTCGATTCAAAGCGCCTTGTCCCTGTAGACACGCGCCCTCCCACACCCAGCGTATAGTCCATTCTCACGCAGCCCGGGGAAGGCGAAGAAACAGCAGCTTGAGGATCTGCATGGAACGAAGTTCCGTGTATTCAGTGTGAGATAAGATTCTTAACTCATCTCTTCTCTGCAGTAGTCCCTGTGGACTCTGCCAGGTCTCTGCGGGAGAGAGGCCACAGGGACTAGGAACGAACACTGCTTTTCCCAAACATTTTGTGGAATTGGACAACAGTGGCCAAAAGGCTTGTGCACAGCATAAATTACAGAAAATAGTGGTGTAATGACATTGTTTGGTGAATAAATTAAAACCCCGAGTCATGAGGCCAATAACAGAGAGGGAAGCAGAGAAGTGTAATTAAAAGGAGAAAAGAGATGTTTTCAGCTGACACTGTAAGTGAGACCAAAGTGGGGGTGGGGTGAGTGGAGGGGGCAGCTGGCTCCTTCCCAGGGCTGGAGCTCAGAAGAGAGGACACGGCTGTTACTGGCAGGCAGGGAAGGGGAGAGAGGCCAGTACCTACGAGACCGAGGAGAGAATACTGACATGGAGAATTCAGTGGAAGCAAAGTCAGGTGGGCTTTGGAAGTAAGGCTGGCTGTGGGGTCTGAACTCTGCAGCGTTTGAGCGTAAGCCGGGAGGGGAGAGGCCTGTGTGCAGACAGAGGAGACACTGGGGGGCCGGGTCTCCCTGGAGTCCTCGGCTTCCGGGGATGGCTCTCCAAGGTCTCTGGTATCTGCAGCTCTGGACCTTCTTGCAACCACCCTCTGACCTGCCCTTTCTAAGGATTAGAAACAACAAGATATTTTAGAGAAGGGGCAGGTGCCCTGGGCCAGCTGAGGTCATGGTATAGGGGCTGTGGCCAAGATGACTGCGTCCCACTACCCTGTGGAGCCAGCAAGGGTTCAAGACCGTGGGAAAGTGCAAATTCTGAGCCACAAACAAACCTTTTAGACAGATCTCCTCCCCTAGATTCTTCCAGAAACAGACTTTATGAACAGATTTCCATGAAGGAATGTGTCTCGTTGACCCCGTACACGAATGCCTGGCATTGACTAGGTACCAGGTTAGTATGTGTTGAGTGGGGGGCTGGAGAGTGCCTTTCAATATAGTCAAAGCTGGGATGATGCTAAAACTTATTTTGTTTAGAGAATTTGCTTATCTCTTTTGTTCTGTGCTGTAAACCAACACTTAGAAGAGTGTGTGGCACATAGTAGGAATTCAGTAAAATGATTGTCCTAACTAGGGACACTTTTGAGAGTGAAAGGGAGACTAACAACAGATGTGAACTGGGGTTCTCTGGGCAACCGGGCCACCTGTCATCAGTACTTACTGAATGGCGAATTGCTCTTGCGTCCTTGGAACTATGTAGAGGAGAGTGAAAGTTTTATGGATTTTGCCTCCTTTAATCAAATTACTTCCTTTCTCCTTGGGCTCATTCAGCAAATACTTACTGAGCACCTACTATGTGCTAGGTAGTTTGCTTGCATCAGGGATGCAAACAGAGGAGCTGTGATTTCACTCTTAGGACGCCTGCTGTCTAATAGGAAGCCAGACTGTCGACAGACAAGTGATCTGACAGTGTGACAAGAGCTAAACGGAGGGAATGGACAAAGCGCTCTGGGAGCACGTGAGGGGCAAGAGCGGCGGTCTGGAGGTGACGGTCATGAGGGCTTCTTAGAAGGAGTCGCAGCGGATAATTAGGAATTCGCCAGGAATTCTGGGAGGAGCCATAGGGCCAAGGAAGGCTGTCAAAGGCAGAGAGCTCAATCCGGAGCAGCTCAAGAACGCCACGCGGCTGGGTGCTGGGAGCAGAATTGGGACCAGGACAGATGGGCCCTTGGTTTCACAGATTGTGTGGACTGTTTGCCATCAGATATACCATCTAATCCAGCAGGGGTATGAGGGGGAAATCAGCACGCGAGAACGGAGCCTGGAGGAGGGGCATCTGCCCCAGACGTGGATGGCATCTCTCCTAAGGGCTGGCCCCTGGCAGTGCCCTAGGCAGGGAGAGAGGCTTCCAGACACCCACGTGGACCGTGAACTACCCCTTTCCTTGTCAGGTACCTTTCACCCTGCTGTCCTTTCTCTGCCATTGTTGCCTGGATGAACAGAGTGGCCACAGGACTTGGTCAGGGCAGCAGCTGCTTATGCGTGTGCAGAGGGGAGGTCTAGACATCTCGCTGGTCCACCTGGAAGCCTCAGGATTGGGAAGAAGAGGCTGGATGAGAGAGGGTGGGCAGACAGGAACCAGAGCAGGCGGAGGGGGCGGGGCATTGCGTAGATAAGGCCCATCTGCCACCCCATCCAGAACTTTTGACTGTAAGATTAAAATACTCCTCATTATTTTCCTTGGATGAGTTTGTTATCCTGATGATATTAATTATTCTTAAAGGTCAACAGCCCTCTTTCGAATCCCCTTCTGTTCTATCATGTAATCAGTTAATTAATTGGAAACCATTTAGCGGTGTTGGCTGAGCATGTCGTCTGGTTCTGTTGCTCCTGCGGTGATGGTTCCCTCCGTGTGCCTGTTTCCTCCCAAGGATTTGGGAACTTGGACGTAGCCACCACCCATCATCCCTCTCCTGCCCCTGGTGAACCAGCCCCGCACCCTCCAGCTTCATTCACAGTCGCTTTAGACATGTTACCGGCTTTTTTCTCTGTCTCTGCTAGTAGCAGTAGCTCGTTGCAGAGTGCCTGCGGACGATGGGCACTGTGTGGGGCATCCGCATGTACCGTTTTATTCTCACTGCCACGTGAGTGCCCCGTTTCAGAGGAGAGAAGACCGGGGCTCAGCACAGTGAAGTGGGCCGTTTGAAAACCGCATCGCTAGAAAGTAGCCAGGCAAAGATGGGACGTCCCAGAAGCCTTATCTCCTTGCGTGCTGTGGCGCTGGTGCTTCAGAGCGTCAGGGAGAGGAGACCTGGGTGGTCCAGGTCGCTAGGGTCTTATTAGAATGTTTGGTCCAAGCGCGGCTGGTTCGTGGCAGGTGCGAGCATTTGTTGCGAAGCCAGAGCCCCGTTATTTCGCTGCACTTCCGTTTTGCTCACTGTCTCGAACACCTGTTGTCCGCAGAGTGGGTTCCTCAGTAGCTTGAGAGCAGCATGCACGTGGGAAGCCGTGCTTGTGGGTAAGAATCCCCCCCAAGCCCTGAACGTGCCCAGGTCTCCCCGCGCCCAAGCACAGTGCAGTCACGCCCAAGGCCGACCTCCGCTAGACTCAGTGGCAGCTCTGTGTGTGTTTGTTCCGCCCCAGGTCTCCCGTCCGAATCCCTCCTGGAAACTGGCTCCAGGATGCTCCAACCTGGATGTGTTATTGTGTCTGTGACCCACCAGACCCCTCCCTGCCTCGGGTCTGGTCTGTAGCGGCAGGGGGCACGCACAGGTCATCTCTGCTTGTCGGCTCTCTTCACCGCTCCCCGTGGGTCCCTCGGTGCTGGCAGATGGAGCACCATCCTTTCTGTCCTTCGCACACGGGCCCAGTTAGGCCAGAGGACACAGTGGGAAATTTCTCAGGTTTCCCTTTCAGAGACCAGATTTCAAGTCCTCCCAGGTGGGGGTGGGGAAGGCTTTCCAAATTCTGTTTAAGAACGGAAGGAGCCCGTCCATGTGGACATGACAGGTGGGGGTCGTTGTGCGCGCAGGAGATGGGGCCTGAGTGACAGCTTTCCTGCCGCTGCTGGTCGTAAAGAACACAGTCTGCGGCCCGACTGCTGGGGTTCAGTTCCCGGCCCCTTACCCAGCGGACACAGGGCCACTTACCCATCACCCTGCTCCGTGATCTCCTCTCTGCGAAGCAGAGATGGTCACGATGGTGGCAGTGCGTCCCCCATGGAGCGGTCGTGGCGTTGAAGTGAGCGCGTGTGTGTAAAGCCTTTAGAGAGAGCGGGTCCAGAGCCATCGCTGTGTGCAGCATCTCTCAGCGCTGCCACCGCCAGCAAGCTGGGGACCGCGACAGCCATGCGTTGAGTACCTACTGTGTGCCGAGCACCGTGTTGGCCACTTGACACACATTTATTCACCATAATCCTTACAGCTGCTTCGTGAGCCTGGTACTGTTATGTCTTCTGTGGGCAGGATGAAGAAACAGACCCAGAGAGGCGCGGTGACCTTCACGGGGAGGGCCGCGCGATGTGGGAGCTGGAGCCCGTCTGTCTGGCTCTGAAGTTCGTGCTCTTTACCGCCGCACCAGCGGTTCTCACACTCGGCCTGTGTCAGCATCCTTGGGACGGCTCGATACAGCGCCGAGGGCTGGGCTCTGCCTAGAGTTTGTGATTCGGCAGGTCTGAGTCGGGTCCTGAGAATGTGTATTTCTGACGAGTCCCCAGTGATGCCGATGCTGCTGGTCTGGGGACCACACTTTGAAAACCTCTGCCTGCCCTGCAGGATGGGGACGTAACGAGTTCTCCATCACACCGCCTGACTGGGCTCTCCCTGCGATGTCTGTCGCCCACGTGCTGCGTCTCAAAAATTAATCTGTTCGCTAGTTCTTCATGTGATCTCCATGACAGAGTCCCCTGCTCAACCCTAGCACATGAGAAGGCCCCAAACACCAGCGGCATTCGTGTGTCCTCCTGGCTTCTAAGAGAGGCAGAGTGCTTCCAGCTACGGCTGTTCGAATCCACGGGCTCTGGGGGACGGACAGGGGACGCCCGAGTGGCTGTGGTTCAGAGGGACCTGAAGCCCTCAGGCAGCTGTCAGCAGAGTCGCCTCTGTTCTTCCCTGGCCACTCCACAGAGTGGCCTCAGTTAACCTTTTCATCCTCCTCTATGACGCTGTGCTCTAAGCTCCAAAAAAATACCTCGGGCCATGGGCTGAGCGCTTTGCTTCTCGGCTCATCCTCCGACCTCCAGGGGACCCCTTTTTGGTCAGCCAGGGCTGTGGGCCTCCCCGGCAGTCCAGGCACATCATTTCTCCTTGGCTCTGGCCCGCTGAGGCTGTGTGCCTGTCACCTCCCTCTCCCCACCCACCGCCACTCAGCCGGCACTAAGGCTATGCCTCTGCTCGCCAGGCTCCCCGGCCCCATCTGGGTCACACTCATTTGTGCGGATGCTCTGGTCTTACCTCCATCACCTTTTCTCTGCTCCTCTTCTGCTGGCCTGTGTCCCCTACAGCAGTCTGGACCGCTCTCGCTGCCATCTCTCTACATTCCAGCTCCCGTTCATCCTCCAGGCTCCCCACAGATGGAGTTTGGAAAGGCCTCCACGGGTTCCCTTTAAATAGTCTCCGGGTGGAGAACCCAGGCCCTGCACTCATGGAAATCCTGCTGGAGAGGGGTGGGGAGCAGACAGGTTCATCCTGCCAATGCGGGAGGCACGTTGGGCAGCAGGGTCCCAGCTTGCTCATCGGGCCAGTTGCCAGCGCTGTGACAGCCCTTCTCCAGACCGCCTAGTGCTGCCTCCCGACTGGTAGTCCTCTACCAAGTTTCAGACGGGGATTGCTGAGTCCCCTTTCCAGTTATTAATAATGGCACTTGCTCCCAGAAGCCCTTGCAGGAATTCCTCAGCTCCTTACAGAGTTCCTCGTCACGCCTGGACACACGATGCTTTCATTCTCTCGTATATGAATGATTGCCTTTCAGGACAGAAGGATTTAACAGGAACCACGGTAAACTCATCAGGAAAACAGCATTCCACTGACTCACTGGTTGCGGAAGTGTGGCTCCCAAACTAGCCACCTTCCCGTACCCCGGGAATTGGTTAGGAATGCAAATTCTGGGCCAGACCTACTGCACCAGGAGCTCTGGGAGGCATAGTCTGGCGGGCCAGTTTTTATGAGCTCCCAGGTGATTCTGACACCCAGAGTTGGAGAACCCCTGCCCCCCCGCCAGATGCTTTCCTCGGCCCACACTTGGCCTGTGTTGCCAGCAAACCCTCATCCTGCAAGAGAGGTTAAATGCAGAGTTGGCCAGTTGGATTTCTTTATAAAATGGCCCAAAGCAACTTTCTGCTTACAATTTTGCTTTTTTAAGAAAGCCATAGATTTTCCTTGAATCCCAGGAGTAGCTCTCAGAACCAGGACAGGTGCGCGCTCCAGCTAACAGGTAATTAGCAGGAATTGCTTTCCGCATCCTGAAGGCGGGTGGGGCACTCCACCCTGCCCGCCCCACTCCCGACAGCCCGCTCCGGGCTCAGGTTGACCCAGTCCCGACAGCGCCCTGGGCAGAGGCCTCCCCAGCCCAAGGGTGTGGCCCGCAGCCAGGTCCGCCTCCGATTCCTTCCTTCCTCAGTTGCTCCTGCTTTGCTTTTGATCAGGAATTGCACGGTGTCTTGATTTTCCCTCAGATGCTCTGTGTCTGTTTCTCTTTTGCTGTAACAGCTCTTGAGTAAATGTGAGTGTGATGCCTTGGCGCCCTCAGCATGTCATCGCTCATGCATGGGAACCTCTCCTGGGCCAGTGGGCTCCCCAGGGCCTGGCCTGGCCTGCTCCGCCCCCGGGTGGGCCACTGGTGGTTCCGCCCAGTGTCAGTCAGGCCTTGCCTGGGCTGTGCCCCCAGGGGCTCCAGAGAAAGCTCACATGCTTCAGGGCAATTAGCTTTTGGTTAATTTGTCTGAAAAGAATCTCCCAGGAACAGAATCCCCCAAAATAGCCTCAGTAACATTCAAGGTCTGGTGTGCAGCAGAGGGCGTGAAGGAGCAAAGCCGACTCTGAGGCCTGGGGCCTTGCCCGTGGCGAAGACGCGGATGCAGGGGGGTATCTGACCACGCCTCTGACCCCCAGGGCTCATTTTCCCGAGCTCGTGGGACCCGCAGGCTCTGCCCCAGCGCGGAGAGGTGGGCTGGGACGGGCAGGGGCACAGACACCAGCACGTCCCCAGGGGAGCCGGTGCGGCCTTGTCGTCGCATTAAAATGGGTTTCCACGTTATTTCGTTGAACTGAGATGTTCTTGATGCTTGAATTCGGGTGCCGTGCCTGGGCCTCTGGTAATGTTTTTAGTGGGCTTGGGCCTGCTGCAGCAGCAGCGGTGACTGGCGGTGGACAGATAAGGGGAGGGACGCCATGCACGCACAGTGACAGGCTGCGTTTAGCAAGGCTTGGTGCCGACTGCTTTCTGCATCCCGTTTGCCCTGCCCTGTTTCATCCTCACCACAGCTCAGAGGAACATGCCCTTTTATTATCCTCCATTCACACAGGAGCGAACTG
>NW_011889149.1:1337849-1339960 GCF_000151845.1 Pteropus vampyrus
CCTTACAGAGTTCCTCGTCACGCCTGGACACACGATGCTTTCATTCTCTCGTATATGAATGATTGCCTTTCAGGACAGAAGGATTTAACAGGAACCACGGTAAACTCATCAGGAAAACAGCATTCCACTGACTCACTGGTTGCGGAAGTGTGGCTCCCAAACTAGCCACCTTCCCGTGCCCCGGGAATTGGTTAGGAATGCAAATTCTGGGCCAGACCTACTGCACCAGGAGCTCTGGGAGGCATAGTCTGGCGGGCCGGTTTTTATGAGCTCCCAGGTGATTCTGACACCCAGAGTTGGAGAACCCCTGCCCCCCCGCCAGATGCTTTCCTCAGCCCACACTTGGCCTGTGTTGCCAGCAAACCCTCATCCTGCAAGAGAGGTTAAATGCAGAGTTGGCCAGTCGGATTTCTTTATAAAATGGCCCAAAGCAACTTTCTGCTTACAATTTTGCTTTTTTAAGAAAGCCATAGATTTTCCTTGAATCCCAGGAGTAGCTCTCAGAACCAGGACAGGTGCCCGCTCCAGCTAACAGGTAATTAGCAGGAATTGCTTTCCGCATCCTGGAGGCGGGTGGGGCACTCCACCCTGCCCGCCCCACTCCCGACAGCCCGCTCCGGGCTCAGGTTGACCCAGTCCCGACAGCGCCCTGGGCAGAGGCCTCCCCAGCCCAAGGGTGTGGCCCGCAGCCAGGTCTGCCTCCGATTCCTTCCTTCCTCAGTGGCTCCTGCTTTGCTTTTGATCAGGAATTGCACGGTGTCTTGATTTTTCCCTCGGATGCTCTGTGTCTGTTTCTCTTTTGCTGTAACAGCTCTTGAGTAAATGTGAGTGTGATGCCTTGGCGCCATCAGCATGTCATCGCTCATGCATGGGAACCTCTCATGGGCCAGTGGGCTCCCCGGGGCCTGGCCTGGCCTGCTCCGCCCCCGGGTGGGCCACTGGTGGTTCCGCCCAGTGTCAGTCAGGCCCTGCCTGGGCTGTGCCCCCTGGGGCTCCAGAGAGAGCTCACGTGCTTCAGGGCAATTAGCTTTTGGTTAATTTGTCTGAAAAGAATCTCCCAGGAGCAGAATCCCCCAAAATAGCCTCAGTAACATTCAAGGTCTGGTGTGCAGCAGAGGGCGTGAAGGAGCAAAGCCGACTCTGAGGCCTGGGGCCTTGCCCGTGGCGAAGACGCGGATGCAGGGGGGTATCTGACCACGCCTCTGACCCCCAGGGCTCATTTTCCTGGGCTCGTGGGACCCACAGGCTCTGCCCCAGCGCGGAGAGGTGGGCTGGGACGGGCAGGGGCACAGACACCAGCACGTCCCCAGGGGAGCCGGTGCGGCCTTGTCGTCGCATTAAAATGGGTTTCCACGTTATTTCGTTGAACTGAGATGTTGTTGATGCTTAAATTCGGGTGCCTTGCCTGGGCCTCTGGTAATGTTTTTAGTGGGCTTGGGCCTGCTGCAGCTGCAGCGGTGACTGGAGGTGGACAGATGAGGGGAGAGACGCCATGCACGCACAGTGACAGGCTGCGTTTAGCAAGGCTTGGTGCCGACTGCTTTCTGCATCCCGTTTGCCCTGCCCTGTTTCATCCTCACCACAGCTCAGAGGAACATGCCCTTTTATTATCCTCCATTCACAAAGGAGCAAACTGAGGCACAGAGAGGTTAAATAACGTACCCGGGGTCACAGAGCGTGGACGCGACAGAGGTCGGATCGGCATCCGGATCCACGCGATGCCGAAGTTCTGCGGGAGTTCGTGCAAACTTGCCGCTCGTTTGTTGAGCACTGACTATTCCGGGTGCCGTAAAGGATGGCAAACTGGGAATACATGGTTCTGCGCCTTCAAGAAAAACGGTCTGATGGGGGAGCCCAACGCAGGCACAGGTGTCATTCAGAGCTGGCTGCGATGAGGCCACGGCCGAATGCAGCAGGAGACAGAGGATGGAAGGGAGCTTTGAGCGGGTGGCAGCTGTGTCTGCGGGGCGGGGACTGCCAGCGCGAAAGGTGCAGAGAGAGAGCACTGGGTGCAGTAGCGTGGAGGTGAGAAGCCCCGGCGGGCTCTGCGGGTGCAGCCATCACTGCGAGAGCATTCTGTCCATTCTGTTCGTGGTGGGTCTGTGGGGTTA
>NW_011889149.1:1340890-1355136 GCF_000151845.1 Pteropus vampyrus
CCCGGGGTCACAGAGCATGGACGCGACAGAGGTCGGATCGGCATCCAGATCCTCGCGATGCCGAAGTTCTGCGGGAGTTCGAGCAAACTTGCCGCTCGTTTGTTGAGCACTGACTATTCCGGGTGCCGTAAAGGATGGCAAACTGGGAATACATGGTTCTGCGCCTTCAAGAAAAACGGTCTGATGGGGGAGCCCAACGCATGCACAGGTGTCATTCAGAGCTGGCTGCGATGAGGCCACGGCCGAATGCAGCAGGAGACAGAGGATGGAAGGGAGCTTCGAGCGGGTGGCAGCTGTGTCTGCGGGGCGGGGAGTGCCAGCGCGAAAGGTGCAGAGAGAGAGCACCGGGTGCAGTAGCGTGGAGGTGAGAAGCCCCAGGGGGCTCTGCGGGTGCAGCCATCACTGCGAGAGCATTCTGTCCATTCTGTTCGTGGTGGGTCTGTGGGGTTACGGGGAGGAGGCTGAGGAACGGGGGAGGGCGGTGGGAGGTGAGAATATGCAGGACTAGGAGGCTGAGGTTGTCACAAGGAAAGACTTGAGCTTCAGCGTGGAGTCAGGACTTGACTAGGTGGGCCATGCCTGCTGCAGCCTGTGCCCAAGTCTAACCTCCCATGTGTCTGGCCACAGTCCTCCTTCATTCCTCAGCACGTGGCAAGTCCCGTCCCCTCTTTTCCTTATTGTCCTTACTGAGCTTCTCTAGCCGGAGAGGACGTTGACAGCTACTCAGCGAGGCAACAGCATACTTGGGACAGCTAGAGCGACTCCTTTCCCCGCAACAGGCTTTGCATGGGCGCTGAGGCTGCGGGCTTCTGAGACAGATCAGCAAGCGAGGGAAGGACGTGGTGGGGGCCTTGGAGTCGCACTTCTCCACCTGTTGACTGTCCCTCTCCACTGACGATCCCAGTCAGTGCCTGGCTTCTACAGATGGTCTAGTGCCGCTCTGTGTAATATGGCAGCCTTGGCCACCCATGGCTAGCGAGCGCTTGAAATGTGGCCAGTCCAAATTGAGATGTGCTGTGAGTATAAAATATACACGATTGTAGATACATGGTTCCAAAAACAGGAAAAAAAAAAACGTACCTCAATATTTTTTTATATTGCTCACATGTTGAATTGATGAATTTCAGATATATTGGGTTAAGTAAAATATATTAATTTAACTAATTTCGCTGCTTCTACTTTTTAATATGTGACTATGAGATAATTTTAAATAGCATATGCGGCTCTCATTATGTTTCTCTTGGCAAGTGCTGGGCTAGACCAGGGATTGGCACATTTTTTTTTTTCCCCGTAAAGGGCCACATACTAAATATTTTAGCCCTCGCAGGCCATTCAGTCTCTGTTGCAGCTATTCAAGTCTGCTGCTCTAATCCAAAAGTGACCTTTCTTAGTTTTCTGTTGCTGCTGTAACAGATGACCGTGAACCGTGTGGCTGGAAAGCACGCATTGCCCGTCTCATACTTCTGTACATGAGAAGCCTGACGCGGCCTCATTGGGCTTCAGTCGAGGTGTCAGCAGGGCCATGTCCCGTCCTAGGGCTCTCGGGGACCCTTCGTCTCCTTGTCTTTCCCGGCTTTGGAGGCCACCCCCGTTCTTTGGCTTGAGGCCCCCTCTTCCATCTTCAAGGCCAGCATATCACACCTCTCTGCCCTTTCTGCCATGGTCACATCTGTCTCTGACTTTCTCTCTGCCTCCCTCTTCCACTGTTAAGGACCCTTGTGATTGATTACACTGGGGCCACGGAATAATGAAGGAGAATTTTCCCATCTCAAGGTCCATTCTTTTAATCACATCTGCAGAGTCCCTTCTGTCATGGAAGTTGACATAGCTAGTTTCTGGGGAGTAGGGTGTGGACATCTCTGGAGGACCGTAATTCCATCCTGAGCGGGGGCATGGACGTGGACAACACGTAAAGGAATGTATGTGGCTACACGTTCCTATAAAACCGTATTTACACAAGCAGACTGCTGGCTCGCAGACCTCTCCTCTAGACCACTAATGATTCTGCATTAATTCCAACGTGTGGGTTTTTCCACTACCCCAGGCAATTCTCAGATACTCAACT
Organism: Pteropus vampyrus; assembly: GCF_000151845.1. Classification (NCBI taxonomy): domain Eukaryota; kingdom Metazoa; phylum Chordata; class Mammalia; order Chiroptera; family Pteropodidae; genus Pteropus; species Pteropus vampyrus. Next base: position 1,342,956 of record NW_011889149.1, read on the forward strand.
CTGACACTATCTACCCAGAGAAGGCAACAGATTTCGTGGGTGATGGGCTCAGACCCGCCCGACTGCCCTCCACTTCAGATGCCAGTCGCAAGCCCAGGATGTTACCTGTGCCTCTGACCGATGGGCTGTGAGTAAGAGGTTCCCACAACTCTCTCCTCTGGTTCGATTAATAGCTAGAGCAGCTCGGCGGGCTCAGGATCTTTTACTCACTCGATTAATGGCTTATTACAATGGATATTGGAGGATATGCTTCGCTAGCCAGGTGGAGAGATATGTAAGGGGAGGTTCAGAACACAGGAGCCTTTGTCCCCGTGGAGTTTGGGGCCCAGCGCAGGAGTACTTGGAGGCATTCTGCTTCCCCAGCATGGACGCTCTCTAAACCCCCTTTTTTGGGGTTCCAGTGGAGGCTTCATTGCATAGTATGACTGATGAAATCGTTGCCCACTGGTGACTGGTTCAACCCCCAGCCTCTCTCTCCTTCCCAGAAATCTAACCCTCTCCTCATGCTGGTTTCCCTGGCAACCAGCCCCCCATCTTTAGGGGATTTCCAAAAGTCACCTCATTCTCTGAGGCGATTTTATGAACTGAAGACGGGAGACCAAACATTATGACAACAGATGCTCCCATTGCTCTTAAGCTCAGGAAATTCCAAGGGTTTTAGGAGCTTGAGCCAGGACCATTGACAAGGATCAAACATTTCTTATCATAATCATCATTTCACTAAGTATGTTACGTGGGGTGATTTTTTTGCTAGAGTCTCCACGAAGAACGTTCTGTGGTTGAATAGGTTTGAGTGACTCAGTAAGACAGATTCTTCTTTTAGCAAAGGCTCTGAGAAGTTCTGAACTGTAACTCTGTTTAATTTTGTTTCGTACAACATTTTTCAAGCAACACGAATTTTCCCCCTTGTTACACCATCGACACTCTGCAGACCTCGGATTCCTCAGAACGTGCCCTGGGAAACCCTGGCCTAGCCCAGCACAGGGCCTTGCAGAAAAGCTGCCTCTAGTCTCCTGATCGAAGGTCAAGGCACCAGTCACGTCACTTGAGATTTGATTAGAGAAAGCATTTTGGCTTCATTAAAGCTCATTAAATGAGCCATCTAGTGTAATTTAGCTGAATAAAAATGGCTCAAATGGCTTTAACCCCCACCCCCTTTCAGAGCAATTTAATTGAGGGAAAAGCAAACACATCAGTGATGTAGAAGAACATTTTTTGGCCTTCAAGGGGGACATCGGGCGGCAGCACCTGCTTCCTTGGTACAGGCACTGGATTTTAAGGAGTTGGCTTGTGGGGCCTCCTTGGCGGCTGGCAGCAGGCCTTGGTGACGAGATTGCCTGGTGCTTCCTTCCCGCCGGTTCAACCGAGGACGCTGATGGCAGCTCCCTCCGCTGCGCCCCATGATGGGCCGCAGCCAGCTCCGGTGTGGGGCTGACTGTGCACAGTCACAAGGTCAAGACCGATGAGGCGCGAGTGTCCTGGCTTGTGGGGAGGTGGGCAGTGTTCTGTTAGCCTCATCCTTGACCTCTGCGGGGCTGGTTCTGTATCAGGAAATCTTTTGTCAGCCTTTCATCCTCATTCTCCACCCGTTTCCAAAGAATCTTGGTGTGGAGGGGAGGGAGCTGGCTGTTTCCATGAAGACCAAGGAGATACTTTTATGGGGAAGACACAGATAAATGTGGGGGTGTTGCATCTTAAGGAAGGAATTGCACCACTCCAGGGAACAAGCTTTGCAGTCAGGCTCCAGCCACAGAGCCCCGGTCTGCTCTCTGCACAGCTCCCCCACCAGGCACCCCAGTCCAATTCCTGCAAAGACTGAGGAAAGAAAAAACAGAGACCCAGAGGTCTGTTCAGCTTGCTCCCCAAAGGTGAATGCCAAGCCCACTGACTTCTAGAGGATTCTCTCCGCTGCTTACAAAAGGCACTATTCTGAGCACAGGATGGGCTCAGAGCATCAAGCGCAGCTAGCCAGAAAACAGCAAAGGCCCATCCCTCCAGGCCTCGCAGGCTCCAAAGGGCTGTGGCTTGCTGGCTGCGATCGTCGTGATGTAAATCTTATTTCCTTCATTCAAGAAGGCAACGTGTTGAATGTCTGCCCCGGAGTTAGTCCCAGAAAGCCATATGGCCAACATCTTCAGGGGTGCCTTGTGGATGGGGCTTAGTGTTCCCTTCTCAACTCTCAGCCCCCCAAAATGTGGTGTGTTTTGGGCAACAGACTTCATCAGGTTGGCTTATCTTGGCAACAGGGTCCATTTCGTGTGACTCTTTTTGGACAATAGGGTTTCAAGGGCGGAGGTAACATCTTCCCCAGTGCTGGTCTCCATCGTGCTGCATTGGGTGCCCCCTGTAGGAAGGTCATGGGGCTGCTTACCATGGCTGAGGTTTTTGCCGGGAGGCTCCCTATTCCCCTCGAGTTAGTGCAGGGGAGGCCGTCTTAGCTCTCTCCTTCCTCAGGGTCCGAAGTTAGCCATCTGGGTGTCTGGGTGTTCCCAGTGGCTGCATTATCATCGTTCGTTGCTCTGAGCCCTGGAGTCTGGGCTGTAGGAGAGCCGGCAGCACAGGGCAGAATTAATGGCTTTGTTTGGTAGTCTCAGATGAGGGATACAGGGGTGATATCACAGAGCTTGATTTCGAGAAAGCGTTTGATGCATCATCTCATAAAATCGTGTTCACCCAATGAAACCCAGTGGTCAGGTGGCTTGGAAACTGGCCATCAACCAAGCAAAAGTCAGAGATGGGTGATAATGGCTCTGTTGGGGGGGGGCGGCTGGCAAGAGGCTGTTGTGGGCCCAGGGGCAGGATGTTCTTAATTAAAGTCTTGTCTGCTGAGCAGGGTAACCAGCACATCAGTAACCAATGACAGCACCAGCCAGGAGGAACATTGGGCAGTGAGTTCTGAGTGGATGGTAGGTCTTTCAGAGCACTGGGCCTCAGCTTCCCCATTTGTCCTGCACCATGAGTATCTGCGAACGCCTCGGAGGGCAGGATGGCCAGAGGCACGCCCTGCTTGTCTCGTGTGTGTCTGTCTCCGGGCCGGATGCTTGTCTCGTGTGTCTCTTGTACAGCCGCACAGGTTGTGCATGCTGCCCTCCCCCTGGGACTCGTGCAGCACAGTGTCACTGTCTTTGGGAACACACATCGGATTGTGTGTGTATTTACATGTCCGTGTGTTGGTTGCTATGTTCCTGGGGATGTCGCTTGTTGCCTGTTGGATGAATCTCTGTGTTAAGGCCCCTCAGAGCCGTTCACCTCTGGACAGCAACCTCTGAGCCCCAGATTCCTCATGTGTAGCATGGAGATAATAGTCATACCTACCTGGTATGGTTGCTGCAAATGCGAAATGAGGTCACGAATGCAAAAGTGCTTATTAGCACAGTACGTAGCTCTCGGTACGCCCCGGTGAGTGGCAGCTGCGCTGCAGGGAGGCGGGGCGGCGTGAGGACAGGGAAGGCCCCGCACTGTAGATGGGGTAAGGGAGCCTCCTGCTCCCACGGGAGGGCAGCAGGCTGTGCACGGCGGGCGGCTGGGCAGGCAGCGCGTGGGCATCGTGGATAGAGCCCTTGGGTGCTGCAGTGGCCACTGCACCTGGCCAAAGAACTAAGGCCCTTTCTCCTCCGGGCAGGGCGGGGTGGGGAGGAGCCAAAGCCAAGACACCCCTGGAAGTGCAGGAGCCCACCTCTCCCTCACCAGGCGTCCCACGCCTGCCTTCTCTATCTTGTAAGATAATGCTATTCCTTATTCTTTATTTGCCCAGGATGCCTGTTATTTTCTTTCTTTCAGAATCCAATTTTCTCTTGACATTTCTGCCTAATGTAGCAAAGCATGACCTTTGTGAAAGGACATCGCTGGCAGCCTGCTCCCTGCCTTGGGCTCCCCAAGAACTCCTGCACGCTGCCCAGCTGCTCCTCCCTCGGAGACGGGCAAGGGTTCTCACTCCGCGGACCGGCTCCCGTCCCGGCCTCCTCTCCCTGCCGGCCGCTCGTTTCCCAGGCTCAGCAGAGCCAGGTTCGCGGTGTCACCCTCTCGGGGTGCTGCTGCTCGGCTCCAGCACCCGGGCTCTGCGTCAGGGAAGCGCTGCGGCGGGGTAGACGGCTCAAGGCGGCTGGGCCTTGTCCGACTCGCTGCCGTTGATGCTGCTGTGGGTAGACAGCAAACCAGGACAAGGAAAACCAAAGCAAAGGCTTCTCCCTGGACCAATCCCTCACTTATACTGAGGCATCCTAAAGGCTGGTGGGGACGGAGACTCATTAAATGATACTGAAACTCGTTGCCCCCGACCCCAAGGTCCAAGCTCCAGGTCCGACACCTAGTGTCAGGTCAGCGACTCGATGTGGGTGTATGTCCTGTTCCCTGCTCCACCCTCCTAAGTAGCAGGGGCCCCGGGGGAGCTGTGCCCCAGCGGTCGTCATGCACGTCTGCTTTCGTCACCCGTTCCTGCTCATCCGTGGGGCACGGGGGAAGTTTGCAGGAATAAGGGAGACCATTGTTCGGGGTTCTGTGAAGCTGAGCATGCGCACGAGTTAAGTGTCATGTGTTTTTAATGAGAGCCTGTGCTGTCACTCACACTAGCAGTGGGTGACAGTCTGGCCCCGGGGGGGGGGGGTCTGTCCCAGAGAGGGCTGTGTGGCCTAAAGGACTCTGAAAGGAGAGAGTGCTGGGTGCTGGGCAGAGAATGGAGCAGTAAGCTTGGGACACCTACCTGTGGTCTCCTTCCCCTGTCCACTAAGCCCCTGTACCCTCAGGATGGGGGCCGCCTCCCCATCACAGTCATGGACCGTCGCCAAAGATGGGCTGCCTCAGATGAGAAGGGGAAGCCCCGTCCCTTAGGCTGTCCGTGAATTTGAAGATCTGTTCCTGTGATGAGCGGTGACGCTCGGTGCGATCTCACCAGCCTGAACCCTCCCAGGAGCGCCAGACCTGCACCCGGCAGGCCAGTTCTCCTCTTCGGAGATCTTGTAGGCATCTCGAACAACGTTTGTAAGGTGGAGGCTCTCGATCCCCATCATACCCCCAAGTGTGGCCGCCGGCAGCCTTCCCCGTCGCACTGGGAGACATGGCCCCTCGCTCAGGTCCCTTCCTCTCCTCTCCCAGCCCCAGTCCGGCAGGAAGTTCTGGGGCTGTCCCTGCAGTGCTCGGTTCGACCCCATTGCTTCATTGTCTCTGCTCCCTCTTCCTGCCTGGAACGTTGCAGCCGCCTCCGGAATGGTCTGCCAGCGTCCAGTGCTGTCCTTCTGTTCTTAGAAATGGCCGTTAGATCGTGCTGCTTCCCTGTGAAGCCACGCAGTGTCCCATTGCTCCTTATAATGAAACCCTTGGCCAGCAAGGTGGGCGTGGCACACCCCCTCCTCTGCTTATCCCAGATGACTCCCCCGCACCTCCTTGGCCTCCTTCCCGGCCCCGGTCCTTCTCAGGTCTTCGCAGGCGCCACCGCCCGGCGCTGTCCTCGCCCTGGCTCGCTCTCCCTCTCGCCTCAGCTCCCAGGTCGCCGTCGCCGTCGCAGAGGGCGCTGCTCCACGCCCGGCTCGGGTGGCCCTCTCCCTGCCCGCGTCACCTCGTTCGTTCCCTGTCTGCCGCTCGTCACAACAGCAATTCTTATTCGTTTGTAACTTGAATGGACGTTCCAGAGGGACCTTATTAATTGTCTACCCACCTCATTCCTCAGCGAAGACTGTATTTGGTTCTATACAAATATTTGCTGGAGAAGCCATCTAAATAGAGATGCACCTGTAAGCACATGGGTGTGTGTATAAACGAGAATCTGTGTTCGCACTTATTACCTGTTTGTCTGATAGACACAGATACACGTGTCTGTGTGGATAGGCGTTTACCTACTTGGAACCTTCCCCGCCATGGCCCTCATCTCTCGATGAGTTCATTTTTCCTGGGGTGCCACTTCAATCCTAACAGCGGCCAACTGCTGCCTTTCAAAGCCGCGATCACATCAGACGTTATTTGTGGAGCCTGGCGAAGCGATAACTGTGGGCGTGTTTCTTCTATTTAGAAGACCAAGGGCTACCCCTTTACCCCTGCATCCCGAGGAGAACAATTAGATGGCCATTAGGAGGAGAACAGAAGTGTGAACAGAAGGCTCATGTCCTGATCACTGATGGTCACCTTGGGTGGGGGAGGGACTGGCTAGAGGAGTTTGAGGTGCCGTGCAGAGTTTTTGGACTTGTGTGGATGTTAAGGATGCTTGTTGGTAGAAGGCGAGTGAGTCCTCGTGATCTGCAGTACAGCGTGGCTCATGGTTGACAACACTGTGTTGTATACCTAATTTGTTAAGAGAGTATATCTTGTGTTAAATGTTCAGATCTTACAAAACAAGAGAGAGGAAACTTTTAGAGGCGATGATTAAGTTTATGGCCTCGTTCATGGTGATGGTTTCATGGATATATACTTATCTTCAAACTCATCAAGACGTATACATTAAATATGTTACAGCTTTTTTTTTTTTTTTTGTATGCCAGTTATACCTCAGTAATGATCATAAAAATTGAGTGTCGGCTGGTGTGCACTGAATGCTTTCTGTCCTCCCGTGGCGAAGTGGCTTCACAAAGGCTCCCTGAACCTTTATTGTGGTGCGAGGATATGGGAAAACGGCCAAGAAAATTTAAGTTAACTTTTTCTTTCAATTTGCAAAACTTTGCCCTTTAGAAGGCTTCAGAGTCCCCTCCGAACCCGGTCTGTGGCCTGGACTGCTGGCTGCTGTGTGGGTAGCAGAATGGAGCAGAGAAGAGGAGCAGCAGAGCCAGGCTCCCGCGAGATGACCGGGCTCGCTGCCGAGAGCGTGGCCTGCACCAGGTCTGCCCTGTAATTCCCCCTGTGTTTGTCCGTCTTGCAGAAACCTGTCGAGTAACCGGCTCACCACACTCTCGTGGCAGCTCTTCCAGACGCTGAGTCTCCGGGAATTGTAAGTTTGGTTTTAAAGACCGTGCGAGCTCGTGGAACGGTGCTAGAGGCTGGGCGGTGGGAAGTGTGAACAGTGGGACCGCCTGAGGCTGGGTGCGACCTGAAGGGGCTCCTTGGGTCGGGCGACGCGGGGCGTACCACGTTCAGTGGGAGTGAGCTACCTCGTCGCTCGATTTCTCATGCTCTTTCTGGGCTCGATGCAGCTTCGAAGGCAGGACCTGAGTAGAACCTAAGCTTGTGATCTGTAGGTAATTAGTAATCATAGAATTGGTATTTATGATCCTAAAGGACATTTATCAATTTATGATAAATAAAGTATAATTTTGTAGATTACCAGACGTGCTTTCATTTACGTGAACTTAGATTTATCATCACAAGTGTCATGGAGGTAGGTATTATAAACTGTCTCTACCCTTTGAGGTGAGGGTTCTGAGCCCCAGAAGGTCATGTGAGAGGCCGCTGAGATCGCGTTGCTAGGGATTGGCAGAGCCAAGATTTGAGCCCAGGCCTCTGACTTCAGACCACATGTCTTTTCCACCTCTCATGATCTTCTGTCAGTCTGTTTGGCTTGAGCATGGGTATCCCAGAGGGACCGAGGCCGTATATTTATTCGATCCGCCTGTGGCCTGCTTAGGCTCGCTGCGTTCCGTGGCTGATCAGCACCCCGCCCCCCCCCCAATCATTTTGTGCAAACACATGTTGGATGGATGAGTGAAAATTCATCACCACGGCTGGAAAATAACTCATGTTGATGTGTGAGTCATCGGAGTCATCTCTGTGCGTGAAGGACAACATGTCATGTTGAGGGAATAAGTCAGGGGATAAATTGAAAAGGAGCTGAGGCATGGATGGAGTCAGGAGTCACTGTTCCAGAGACGCCGCTCACGTGTTCCCTTTTACTTGGTGACTCCGATCCAAATTCACTGAGTGCAGATTGCTTCACTGTCTTTACCAGGAGGCGATGGCCTCCGATCCCTGCCCGTACTGTCTGCCGGCCTTTCAGCTTGTTCTCCCTCCACCCGGTGAGACCTGGGGATATTTACACCTCGTATCCCAGTAGCCGGCCACCCCATGATGGCCTTGTATACCCTATGCATCCTCATGGACCTCAGTGCCCCTGTGATACTTGAGAAAGCCATTCCAGGGATGGAAAGTGCAGCTCTTGTCGACAGAACTGGCGCGTTTGGGACCACACAGCTGTGGATCGCTTTCCTTTCTTAGGATCCTGCCCCTCCCGTGGGCTGCTCCTCTGGCATGGGCTCCGGAGGCATAGTGATCAGAGTTCTTTAGTCCCATGTGGCTGCGATCTAGATGTACACCAATAACAACTCCTCCTGAGCCTCAGGAACTATAAACATATACTCACTTGTTTATAAAACACTGAAAAACTAGGCTGTGTCACAGACATCTGCCAGATGGTCGTGCTTGATGGGTTGTATTTGTTTCCATCTTCGTAGGTGGAAAAGGTCTTAGAGGTAAATGAACGTGACTGCTAGGATCACGCTAAAACCACGTCTGAGATCCTCCTCTGTGCCAGGCACTGTGCCGGGGAATCTGTCGAATTCTTTGTTATTTTATTTAATCCTTATAACAATTCTATAGGTAGAGAATATTACTATCACTTCACTTTTGGGGACACTGAGGTACTTGGCAAGGTTAAGTATCTTGTTTAAGGTCACGCATTAACCAAGCGGTAGCGTGTGGACTCAAGGTCTGGGCCACTGGGCTCAGCCATCTCCCAGCTTTTTCAGTCTGTTTCTAATCCCAAGAGCTGTTCTAACCATAATTTTCAAAAGTGCATGATTGCGCTTCTTCCCTACGGTGCCCTAGGACTGATGAGGGGCCCTGCCGTAAGGGAGCTAATTGGGGGCTCTCTTTTTTTTGGGAGTCTTGCATCTGGTTCTCTTGGAACGCCTGTCCTCACACCTGTGGGAGACCAGGGACAGGTCTCTCCAGGGGACATCTGGGGTCTGCAGTCGGCTGAATTTTTAGGAAAACTTTCAGTGTTCCTTCTAAAAAAATCACTGGATGCGAAATCAATAGTATGTGCTGCCCTGCTGACCTGTTTCATGGAGTTTTAGGAACAGTTGTTCTGTGGATATATATTTAAAGAAAAGTGTCAGATTTCTCTTAGGGGATCATGGAGATTCTGCATTTATTTTTGCCCGGGATCAGTAATACCCATGAGCTAAATGACTTATGGAGGAATGAAGACGTTGCCTCTAGTGCAAGTCACTGTGTGAGCCGCCATGTCCACAGAGCATTTTGTTTCTGTCGTATTGTTAAATAAGAAAAAAAAATTATATTGGGAGATAAAGACGCCCCCTCTAAGGAGCAATCACCCGGTAGGGGTCTGTTTTTTGCGGAAGAATCTAATGTTGAGAGTGCAAAATTTATCTTTTGGCTGGAGGGGCCACGTGTTGGCTCTTGACTGTGGCTGTGATTAAAATCCAAACAGTCTCTGTTGCTGGCAAATGGAAGAGGGGGCAGTGTTTTCTTGTCCGACTTCCTGATTAGTCCACGTGGCGCCATCTGCCACGAGCTATCCAGACCGCCAGGGTCTGCCCGACGTGGCCCGTGGGCCGGGGTGTGGGGATGGGTGGGGATTTCCTGGAAGAAAGGGTTTTGGCCCTAGGGGAGAGGCCAGAGGGAGGTGGCTCTGCATGCCCTGGCAGCCAGAAGAGTGAGTCTCCAGCGACATTCTGCGGGAACAGAGGGGCAAACCAGGGCGTTCCGTGATTTCTTAGCAGATTTCGTTTCGTCACGGAGGCTCTCTGCTTACCCCAGCCCCTCCCATGGAAGAAGATTCTTCATGTAGGAGCTGGTGCTGCTGGGCTGCCCCACCGGAAGGGCTGGGCGTTTGCTTCTCCGGTAGTAGAGGAGGAGAAGGAAGAGGTGTGTATCGAGCACCGAACATACACGAGATCCTGTCTCATCCTTGGCACCGACCCGCCAGGGAGGCATCTTTATAACCAGTGCTGCAGAGGAGGGCGAGGCTCGGCCAAGGTAAACAGCTGGTCCAGCATCACGTGGTCGTGAGTGGGAACTCTGGGAATTCGTGTCGTGATCGTGACCAGCATCCAGGCCTGCTGTTTCCAAAGACCAGAGCCCTTTCCTTTTACGACTCAGCCACACACCCCACAGCCTACCGTCTCCTTCCAGAAGCCTCTCTCAAGATGGCGGCTCTCCTGAGTGGAATCAAAGAGCAAAATCCAAACACGTGAGCGAATCAGAGCCCTGGCCGTGTGCCGAGACTCCCTTCACTCCGTTCTCATCGCCGTCTGTGCGGTGCAGCCTGCGGTCCTGGCTGAGCACCTGGTCCACTGCCTCTCACCTGTCCACTGCCTCTCACCTGTCCAGGTTGTGCTTCTCTTCTAGAGAATTGGAAGCGTCTTTCAAGCCTTGCTCTGGAGGAGTCCGCAGTATCTCAGGGACACGGTTGGAGGAAATCGGGGGGTGCTTTCCCTTACCGAGCAGACTGGAGCTGCCTGTCTAAAATCAGAGCAAGAATCAGAGATCGTCTTAGAGATAAAGAATTAGGAAGGAGAGAAGCCTGGATTCTGAATCCCATGACATCATTTAGGCTAAGGCAAGAGGCGGCAGAGTATGATATAAACTCACAGCACAGACACCCTCCAGAAATACCCTGAGGACCATCGGCGTATCTTGAACAGACTTCTCTTCATACCCTGCACGCACGGAGCAGACATGATTAAAATAGATTGGAATATTTCATTTTCTTAAAGCAAAGTGATAATTACTTCTGGTATAATTTGCAGATTTAATCGACTTGGTAAAATATTAACTCAGTATCGGGAAAGGGTTTGAGCTGATCTTGGCATTTCCTGTCTCCCAGTCCTGGCCGTGACCACTTTTCAGGGCTCTCTGAGAAGTCACTAAACAGTCACATGGATAACAGTGTCCTCCTCCTCCTCCTCCTCACCCTCCTCCTCATCATTATCATCAATCAATCATCGATCATCATCATCTCCCTCCTCCTCATCAATCAATCAATCATCGGTCATCAATCTCTGGCCTCTTTATAGCCCCCTTTAATTCACAAAAACATTAACGTATATCACTAATTCTCATAACTTTCTGAAGAAGAAAGGTACAGCACGATGACCCCCATTTTACAGAAGTTAAAGTCTTGGAGCATTAAGTTACTTGTGTGTTAGTCCCCTAGGGCTGCCTTAATGTAGCACCACAAATTTGCTGGCTTTAAAACAACAGAAACTGACTCTGTCCCTGTTCTGGAGGCCAGAAGTCTGTCAGCTGGTGTCAGCAGGGCCACATCCCTTCAGCAGCGCAGGGAGAACCCTTCCCCTCCTTTGCCAGCCTGGCGGCTCCCGGTGTTTCTTGGCGGGCGGCAGCGCCTGCCTCCATCTTTACGTGGCCATCTTTCCTGTCTCTTCGTCCTTGATCCCTCCCTCTTTTCGTTGATAAGGACACTGGCCATTGGCTTCAGGATGATCTCATCCCAAGATCCTTAACGTGATTATATCTGCAAAGACTGTAAGGTCGCATTCACAGGTACTGGGGATGAGGACGTGGACACATTTTGGGGGAACACTATTCAATTCACTATGTTTGCCCGAGATGGCACGGCTGGCTCAAGTCAGATCTTCTGTGTACTTTTTCTCCGTCAGACGGTTGTTGTCTCCAGGAGGCCTGTGCCGATGACTTGGCCCTTTGGGCTTGCTTTTCTCTGTGACAGCAGATCTGGGTCCCTTCCACATTTTTGCTGCTCGGCCTGAGGATTACCCCCTGTAGCACCGACGCTGTAAAACGGGGAGGAAAACAGAGCGATGACTGGCGGCGAATCGGTGTTTTCCAAACACCCCGTCTCGGCCTTGGCTATGCAGCAAGGTGTCTGGTGCATGTGCCCAGATGGGGCTGAGTTAATCTGTGGGACCCCCCGAGGGCCCCGCGATCAGGCCCCGGGCCACCGTGGGGCAGGGGCTGGGTGCGATAAGCTCTGCCCCGAAGCAGCAGCTGCCCTGGGATTCATGGGGCCACCTGCATTACTGCTGGAGCAGGAAAGCCTTACTTCAGGTCCCCGAGTCTGCCCCGCAGCCCTGGCCGGAGGCTCCTCTGCTAGAGCCCTGATCTGCTGGGAGGACGGACAGCATCGTTTAGACCCAGGGCTTGCCCTGCTCTGCCCCTGCCGCTCACGTCAGGACGTGACAGCGATGGTGGGTTTGCTCGGTGATGGCTACAGCGCCACTGTTCCGACACTCAGAATGCTTTCTGCTGAGTCTGCCTTGCTCTC
>NW_011889149.1:1356601-1358195 GCF_000151845.1 Pteropus vampyrus
CCAGGCACTCAGATTTATCGGGTGCCCTTTATTTCAATTAATGCCCTTCATTAGCCCCCTAATGATGTAACCCCATCTAGAGGGGAAGTGACTCCCTCTAAGTCACAAGGAAAATTAGTGGAGAAAGAACGCCTTGAACTTGACTCTTACTCCATCAGGCATTTTTCTTCACCAAGCTAAGTGTTCCTAGAGAAGAGGGACTGTCTAATTCCTCTCCGTATCAACAGCACTCCGCCCACAGCCAGGCGTGGAACAGGTGCTTATTAAAGATTTTGCTGAAACCATAAACTAAAGCTGATTCCAAGATGGGCTTTGAGCAAATCCTGGAAACAGCTAACTTCTTACTCCCTAGGGAGCATGTCCCTTTCTCCCTCCCTCTCTCCCTCCCTCCTATTCATTCCACGGGTATTTATGTGGAACAGTTGTAGGTACTGAGGATTCAGCAGTGAACTGAGTAGACAACGTCTCTGACTTAAGTGGAGCTTATTTTTTTTTGAGGGGAGGGAGACAAGTGATCAACAAACAAGCAAATACATCTTTAAAGTGATGCTGGCCAGTGACACATACTAGCAGAAAGTAGGCACGGGACTGGGCAGTGTCAGGACAGGTTGGTGGTGGCTTTCTGTAGGGGTCAGAGAAGAGTTCATGGTTCCTTGATGAAGTGAGGGAGGCAGCCTAACAGGTATGGCAGGCGTGAGAACTCTGCTGGCAGAAGGGACAAGAGCAAAGGCCTTGAGGCAGGAGCAGGTCGGTGATGTTAGTGAACTTGACAGACAGCAAGGTCAGTGTGGCTGAAGAAGAGAGCCGGGCCAGGTAGGAGATGAATTCAGAGGGGGTGGAGAATGGTACGGATCCTTTAGGCCTTTGACTTTGACTTTCGATGTGGTGGGAAGCCATTGGAGGGTTTTGAGAAGAGGAACATCCCAAGCTGGCGTATTTAAAAGGGTCTCTTTGTCAAATGAATTAAGTGGAGTGGATTTCTTTCTTTCGAATGAGTTTATTGGTTTAAAAACTAAATAAATGAATGAACTCATACTTAGCTTTTTTACTTCTTTCGAGGCCTTGCCGAACCCCTGTCCTTAATCCCTGAACAGCGGGTGGGGGCCCCTCGTTCGCACAGCCCTGGGAGGGCGCTGGGCCATCTTCGCTTCAGGAGTGCCTTTCCCTCTCCTCTCGCCCACAGGAGATTGGAGCAGAACTTCTTCAACTGCAGCTGTGACATCCGCTGGATGCAGCTGTGGCAGGAGCAGGGGGAGGCCAGGCTGAACAGCCAGAACCTCTACTGCGTCAGCGCCGAGGGCTCCCAGCTCCCCCTCTTCCGCATGAACATCAGCCAGTGTGGTGAGCGAGCTGCCTGGCCCTGCCGGCTCCGGGGGTGGGAGCGTGTCCCTCAGGCTCCAGAGATGGTGCCGCACGCCAGCCTGGAGGCCCGGGGCCTGCCTTTCCCCGCCGCCCTCCCAGCCTTGACCTTGGGCGCAGCTCTAGCTCACCTGTTACCTCCTTGACCATTCCTGTCCCTTCGTCAGCCAGCCAAGAGGAGGCTGGTTTCAGGAGTGCAGAAAGGGGTCAGTGTATCCTTTCTCATGGAACCGGA
>NW_011889149.1:1359890-1361907 GCF_000151845.1 Pteropus vampyrus
ACTCAGGGATGCCTCCAGGGCTCTCCCCGTTTGCCCCGGGTCTGCCTCTTGTTAAACCCCTGGGCGGTCTCCAGCTGTGATGGATCCAGGGCGTTTGGGTGCAAACAGACATCTCTTCCCCTCTTTCGGGGGGTGGTTGGGAGGCACCCCCGATTCCCTCAGGCTTTGCAGAGCTGGTGGGAAGAGTGGGGATTCCCGTGGCGGTCCCTGGAAGGCCGCTCCAGGGCCCGGGCCTCCGTGCACAGGGCCTCAGCCGGCCTGTCCCCCGCAGACCCCCCGCGCGTGGTGAGCCTGGAGGAGCCTGAGCTGCGCCTGGAGCACTGCATCGAGTTCGTGGTGCGGGGCAACCCACCACCCACGCTGCACTGGCTGCACAACGGGCAGCCCCTGCGCGAGTCCAGGATCATCCGGGTGGAGTACTACCAGGAGGGCGAGGTCTCCGAGGGCTGCCTGCTCTTCAACAAGCCCACCCACTACAACAATGGCAACTACACCCTCGTCGCCAAGAACCCGCTGGGCACAGCCAACCAGACCATCAATGGCCACTTCCTCAAGGAGCCCTTTCCAGGTGAGGGCACTGATTCCTTCCAGGAGCTGGGGGGTGGCCACGGCAGCTTGGGAGGAGAGGCAGCATCAACGCTAATAGTTACCGTGGGCAACCGAACACGTGGGGACACCAGCCACCCCCAGCATGTTGCGTAAACTACGTAAAGCCTCTTTTCCAAGAGCCGTCACGGCACAACCCCCTGAGAAACGCAGCTGTGCACGTAAGGCGTGCAGTAGAGAAAGCGGGGGCTTGAGAGCTGCACAGGAGCGGCAGAGAATTGCGACCCGGCCTTTCTCTGTGGGGACACTCTGGGCACCATAGTTTGCTTTCCAGAGCCTCCGTTCCCGCCTCTGGGAGATGGTCATGATTACACTGCCGCCGTGAGAATCTTGCAGCCTTTAAATGACTTAAGGTATACAAAGCACATGTCACAGGCTTGGGCACACAGTGAGTGTTCGATCGCCTCCCACTGCAAGGGGCTGCAGGGTCTCCCCATTTCAGCGCCGCGTTTTACAGGCGAGCGGACTGACCCTCTTCTGCTTGCTGCTCAGTAGCGGGCTTGGTTAGGGTCCCAGCTTGTGAGTCTGTGTGTGGCTCCCTTCTTCCTTGTCCCGTGGCGAGTCGATGGGGGCTGCCTCGTGTCGTCAGCCTGCGATGGAGCTAATTAAGGGCAAGTGGACCAGGGTAGTTGCAGTAATGAAAGAACTTTGCGTGACTATTTGGGAGGTGATTCTGTCTTTCTCTTTATGGGCATTTCAGATGCCTTCCTGAAGCTGGAAGGGAGGAAAACACCCAGAGTTTGGGGGTCGTGGTTGCAGCATCTCTTGGTGGGTCCAGTAATAGATGAGTCTCTGTCAGTGACGACCTTGGCGATTTCTCCTGGGAACAGGCTGGGTGACCTCTTGGCCTTTAATTTCCAGAAGTGGGGGGTTCTGTTGAGATAAAGGCAAGTGTAAAGACTGATGTCACACACACAGAGGGGACAGCAAGAGCCAGCACTGTGCAGCGTCTGCTTATGTGACTTCATGGCCCCCAGAGATCAGGGGGGCGCTCGGGGAGGCCTCATCGACCTTAGCGCAAGCAGACTGGAACTAGAGGCTCTGCACGTGAAACTTGGGAGAAATGAGCCTGCGTGGGAAGCATGGCTCCTGCCACTGAAATCCGGGGAAGACGGAGCCGTAGCTCAGGAGAGGATCGAGACGCGCTGGTGTTTGAGACCACGGCGAGACCGTCGGGTCCGTGTCCAGCATCATCCCAGTTTGCCCAGTAAACGGCTTCAGGGCGCTTCTCGTTGTGGGCCTGTGGGGCTCTCTAACGGGAGGCAGAGCGTCCGGCCCACACTGTGGTGACAGTGGCTCTTAGAAGTGGAGATACTCTGCTCTTGTGGGCCACAAAGTCGGGGTAGGCCTTGGTGGCATAAGGGCAGGGGCGGCCCTGTGCCCTGCGTGTGCCCGTCTCACGGTCAGAGAA
>NW_011889149.1:1361957-1364580 GCF_000151845.1 Pteropus vampyrus
AGCATCAACGCTAATAGTTACCGTGGGCAACCGAACACGTGGGGACACCAGCCACCCCCAGCATGTTGCGTAAACTACGTAAAGCCTCTTTTCCAAGAGCCGTCACGGCACAACCCCCTGAGAAACGCAGCTGTGCACGTAAGGCGTGCAGTAGAGAAAGCGGGGGCTTGAGAGCTGCACAGGAGCGGCAGAGAATTGCGACCCGGCCTTTCTCTGTGGGGACACTCTGGGCACCATAGTTTGCTTTCCAGAGCCTCAGTTCCCGCCTCTGGGAGATGGTCATGATTACACTGCCGCCGTGAGAATCTCGCAGCCTTTAAATGACTTAAGGTATACAAAGCACATGTCACAGGCTTGGGCACACAGTGATGGTTCGATCGCCTCCCACTGCAAGGGGCTGCAGGGTCTCCCCATTTCAGCTCCGCATTTTACAGGCGAGCGGACTGACCCTCTTCTGCTTGCTGCTCAGTAGCGGGCTTGGTTAGGGTCCCAGCTTCTGAGTCTGTGTGTGGCTCCCTTCTTCCTTGTCCCGTGGCGAGTCGATGGGGGCTGCCTCGTGTCGTCAGCCTGCGATGGAGCTAATTCAGGGCAAGTGGACCAGGGTAGTTGCAGTAATGAAAGAACTTTGCGTGACTCTTTGGGAGGTGATTCTGTCTTTCTCTTTATGGGCATTTCAGATGCCTTCCTGAAGCTGGAAGGGAGGAAAACACCCAGAGTTTGGGGGTCGTGGTTGCAGCATCTCTTGGTGGGTCCAGTAATAGATGAGTCTCTGTCAGTGACGACCTTGGTGATTTCTCCTGGGAACAGGCTGGGTGACCTCTTGGCCTTTAATTTCCAGAAATGGGGGGTTCTGTTGAGATAAAGGCAAGTGTAAAGACTGATGTCACACACACAGAGGGGACAGCAAGAGCCAGCACTGTGCAGCGTCTGCTTATGTGACTTCATGGCCCCCAGAGATCAGGGGGGCGCTCGGGGAGGCCTCATCGACCTTAGCGCAAGCAGACTGGAACTAGAGGCTCTGCACGTGAAACTTGGGAGAAATGAGCCTGCGTGGGAAGCATGGCTCCTGCCACTGAAATCCGGGGAAGACGGAGCCGTAGCTCAGGAGAGGATCGAGACGCGCTGGTGTTTGAGACCACGGCGAGACCGTCGGGTCCGTGTCCAGCATCATCCCAGTTTGCCCAGTAAACGGCTTCAGGGTGCTTCTCGTTGTGGGCCTGTGGGGCTCTCTAACGGGAGGCAGAGCGTCCGGCCCACACTGTGGTGACAGTGGCTCTTAGAAGTGGAGATACTCTGCTCTTGTGGGCCACAAAGTCGGGGTAGGCCTTGGTGGCATAAGGGCAGGGGCGGCCCTGTGCCCTGCGTGTGCCCGTCTCACGGTCAGAGAATGAATTCTGTTCCAAAGCAGACAGTCTGCGCTCCCGGTGGGCGAGGCGTGAAGCCCCTCAGGTCACGCTTGTTGGGGGCAAGGGGGAGGGAGCCACGCGGGCTTCGCCCCCACGGGGTGTCCTGGGCCGTGGGACGGTGTGGGGGGCTCGTCTTCTCCTTTGCCCTCCCCCGCCTTGGGAGAGAAGCGGTTCCCTGTGTCCTCCCAGCTGCACAGACGTGGCCTCTATCCCCAGGAGACACAGCGGCCCCTTCTCATGGTCCCTGGATACCCTGTCACCTAACCCTGGCCTCAGGCCCGTGGCTCGGAGGGGGTGGCCCCGTACCCACAGCATCGGCAGCGTCTTTCTCCTCCGACTCCTCACTTCTCCAGCCCCACCCACACCTCCTGGACGAGAGACTGGGGTGGGGCCTCTCGGTCAGTGTTTCAACAAGCCCCCCACGTGACTCAGATGCTCCACGGTTCGTGACCTGCTGCCTTGGCCCTCGGCGGGAGGAGGGAGGACGGAGTCACAGAGCGCGCTGCAGTCGTTGACTCAGACCCGTCTACACTCGGCCAAGGCCACCCTGCGCGGAGGTTTGCTTGTTTTACGAGCTTAAAGGAATCAGTGGATGATAAAAAGGCAATGACGGGGAAAAGATGGACCAGTCTCGTCAAGTGACAAAATGGCTAAATGTTCGGGAGAGTAAACGATCTAGGGGAGCAGGCAATAAACCTCACACCTGCTGAGCTCCGGCTTCAAAGGCGGCCGTGGATCCTGCTCTCCTCTCGTGCCATGGGGGTGGAGGGACATCCTATTTGTCATGCGTGCCCCTCTCCGGCTTCCAGGCAGCAAAGCAGAGACATTAAAAGCAAGAGTCTGAACTCAGACATGACTGAGGTGCACATGCCATCTGTGGCCCCACCAGGCAGGTGGCCCGCACTTCCTGAATGGGGCTTAGGTCGTGGTGGGCAGGCAGAGAAGGACAGTCACTGCTCTGTGCCTTCGTTGCTTCATCTGTGAAATGGGAAGGGTGACAGCTTCTGCCTAAATTGAGGCAGAAGTGAGGGTTACATGAAGTATGCCAAGTGCTTAGCACCGCGTCTGGACAGACGCAAGGCTCGCCAGCCGTGGGCATCTCGGGAGGGAGAGATGCCGTGAGTTTCCGAGTCCTAGGTCTTCAGGCGGTTTCGTCTGGGCTCGTGGTCATGGAGCCACATTGCCAGTGTTCACATTCTTGCTCAGTTGCTCGTCAG
>NW_011889150.1:0-1604 GCF_000151845.1 Pteropus vampyrus
GCGGGACTCCTGTCACGGTTCACGTCTGACAGGCAAGCCATTTCCATAGGTGTGTCCACCTGGGTGTCCTCTAGAGCAGCGGTCCCCAGCCTTTGTGGCACCGGGGACCGGTGCTCCTAGGAGCATCTGACACCCGAGGATCTGAGGCGGAGCTGAGGCGGTGATGCCGGCGCTGGGAGCGGCTGCAGATGCAGATGGAGCTTCGCTCATTGCCAGCCGCTCCCCTCCTGCTGTGTGGCCCGGGTCCTAACAGGCCACAGACGATACTGGTCCTCGGCCTGGGGGTTGGGGACCCCTGTGCGAGAGTGTCATCTGCGCCCCCAGCAGAGCAGTCTGGCCCTGGCCATGTGGGGCACAGTGAACCACTGACCACGTCAGGGACACAAATTAATGTGCAAAGGTTCATGAGTGAAAAACGGCCACCAGCTGTATCTTTTTACTCAGGAGAGGGGACAACTGGGGTGTGGGGACCCTTGGTCACCTCAAAAGAAAGCAAGAGAGAAAAAAGAGGCACAGAAAGGGGGCGAACACAGCCCAGAATCAGAGGGAAGCCGTGAATCCGAATGACGCGGGATGACACGCAGGCACAGCCAGTCTCCCCTCGAAGCACACCGTGGCCCGGGGACACAGGACAGCGGAGCCAGCCTCGTGCTGTCCGCGCAGGAGACCCGGGACACGGCTCCAGTGTGTGGCGTGACCGATTTCAGGGGAAACCGTGACGACTAAAGAAGATCCCTACGCGACGATGAAAAGTTCAATTCGTCAAGAGGATATAAAAATGTAATATTTGTACATATGTAGCAAGCTCGCTTTCAGAAGGATGGAGTAAAACTTGACGGACCCAAACGAGGCACGGACAGATGTGTCACAGCGGGAGACTGACCTTTCTTAGATGCGGAGCCAACATCGATAGGGACAAAACCAAAGTGTGAGCAAAACAGGGAGCAAGTGTGTCCTGACGGGCGCAGCCAGAGCTGCAGGACCGGCAGGCGTGCGACGGCAAACACGAGCGGCCTGTGCGCGGGTGGCCCTCATGCCGCCTCTCCCTCCCGCACCCGCGAGCACCTGGCGGGCGGGGAGCGGCCGAGACAGACTGGGGCGCACTCGGACGGACAGCGTGCCGGGGGTACTTCCAGCCTTACACGTGCAGGATGGACGACGACACGAGAGAGCAGAACAGTCCAGAGAAAAGACGGCACGCGGACAAGGGGCAGAAGGACACTAAAGCGGAGAGCTCCTGCCGCTGAGAATGGACCGAGCGACTGATTAACGGCCAAGGCCGGCGGCCGTAACGGGGACACCAGGCGGGAGGCGCAGGCGCGGGGCAGCAGAGGGCAGCGGGAGAACACGCCAGCTCCTGCCCGTGTCCCGAAAGCCAGGCTGAAATGGGCAAAAGCCCAGCAGAGCGGAACTTTCCAGAACTCACCCAGGAAGGAAGAAAAGCCCCGAACGGACAACTTATAACCGACGAAGATACTAAATTTATCATTTGAAATCTCTGCCGAAAGCAAACCCTGGCCCGGGAGACCCCCCTAGTCAGGAATGATTACTCTAACCCTGCAGTCTTCCAGAGGACAGAGAGAGGGGGCTGCTTCCGCCTGCCC
>NW_011889150.1:4661-6479 GCF_000151845.1 Pteropus vampyrus
ACAGGTGAAACCTGCAGACACTGCAAAGCTCCGCTGGCACTTCACTTGGGGACGGGCGAGCGGACTGCCAACCGGCACAGCGGGCACGGGAGCCTCCAGCATCTCTGCCCCGCTCGTGCCTCCAGGGAAAACGAACACCACGCACGGGCCGAAACGTCGGGGGAGAACGGCCATCGGGGTGCCCGCCGCACCCAGCCCGCTGCCCACATGCTCGTCACTGGCCAGCGCCCCTGAGGGACGGTGGAGCGTAAGCCTGGGCTCCGGCGTGCCTTTGGGCACGTCGTTAAAATTCCCCGCTGGGGGGCCCAGGACGCAGACCACCGGTCCTGCGGTCCCCCTCCACCCGCCATCAAGGCCGCTGATGCCTAGCACTGCTCACTCGGGTGCCACCCTCCTCAGGAGCGGCCCCAGAGCAGGGCAGACAGCACGGCTTCTGTCCCCGGGCGCCGTACCCCAGGGCGCTCAACTCTCCTCTCTTCCCGTGGCCACCTCACACGGGGGACACAGGCAGAGCCTCCCAAGGGTCCAACCCCACGTTAGCTCGTTCTCATGCTCAGCTCGCATGGCTAGGGTCCAGGCCTGGGTGCAGACCAGACACTTGTCATCAAAGGCCACCCTGTCAGCTCTGTCCACCCTGAGCCTGGCAGGGCACGGACCACGCTTCATCCTCTTGCCTACAGCAAACCTTCCGTCGGTTCACACGAGTCACAGAGAACGACGCTATGCCGAGGAGAGCACTGTGTCACGTCCCTGGAGACCTCCCTACACCACGTGGCCCGCCGCGGCTTGCTGAGTGTAGGAACCACAACCTGGGCTGGGCCCCTGCTCTAAGCCCCGCTCTGCACGTTGGGCCAGAGCCCTGCCCACGTGCCGGGGCCCGTGCTGGCTGTCCCCTGGCGGGGTGGCCCCTGGCAGGCCCTCCCGGCTCTCAGCCTCCTGCGGGGACACGGTTTGGAACCCCAGGGACAGTGAGCTGATGAGTGTCATACGTGAGACTTGGCAGGTGCCCCGGGCTGGCCGACGCCCACGCACCGGCCCTGCCCACGCTACTGCGCCCCCTCCACACCCAGCAGCAGGCACCTCCTGGCCCGTCGCCCTGGCCTTTCCAGCACCGCTCGTCCCAGTCGCCCCTCTCCCCTCTCGGCCCCTCGACTGGACACCTCGACCTCCCGAGTGGCCTGCGGCCCAAGCCAGCCCCCCCCGTGAGTGGCCAGGGCCGCCTCTCTGGGATGCCCGGTCCTCTGGAGCCTCAGGCCAAGGCCGCTGCTAGGCTTCGCTCAGCTCTTGGTGACAGGGAAGAGGGTGGATGTGGGGACAAAGGCCCCCGACCGGACCCTCGGGGGGTGAATGCAGAGGCCCCCCTCTGACGCATGAGGGAGTGCCGCGGGTGGCGGAGGGCTGTGCCGTGCTGTGCCCCAGGGCCCCAGGGCCTTCCTGCGGCGGTGGGGCCTGTGACCAGGGCATGCTCGCTGAGCACCCACCGGCCGGTTCCCAGAGCCCCGTGTGATGCCACACGCCCGGAGACCTCGCCCGCCCCCACCGCTGAACCTGTGGTGAGGTTGGGGCACAGAAGCGTGACCCCGCACCCAAAGGCCTGGGGTGCATGTGAAGATCCAGGAAGAGCACACTTGGATGTGCAAACTGGAAGCTCGCGGCCAGTCTGTCAGGGACTCAAGTCGCTCAGGGGGCTGCAAACGCCGTCACTGGCCGCACCTCCCCGCCTGCCCTGAGCAGTGTGGGGAGTGGCCAGCCCTGTGTCACCCAGGAAGGAGCTCTCCCAGAGGCCTTCGCCTTGAACCCTCACGAGTTCCTTCCCTC
>NW_011889150.1:7009-11554 GCF_000151845.1 Pteropus vampyrus
GGAGCCTCAGGCCAAGGCCGCTGCTAGGCTTCGCTCAGCTCTTGGTGACAGGGAAGAGGGTGGATGTGGGGACAAAGGCCCCCGACCGGACCCTCGGGGGGTGAATGCAGAGGCCCCCCTCTGACGCATGAGGGAGTGCCGCGGGTGGCGGAGGGCTGTGCCGTGCTGTGCCCCAGGGCCCCAGGGCCTTCCTGCGGCGGTGGGGCCTGTGACCAGGGCATGCTCGCTGAGCACCCACCGGCCGGTTCCCAGAGCCCCGTGTGATGCCACACGCCCGGAGACCTCGCCCGCCCCCACCGCTGAACCTGTGGTGAGGTTGGGGCACAGGAGCGTGACCCCGCACCCAAAGGCCTGGGGTGCATGTGAAGATCCAGGAAGAGCACACTTGGATGTGCAAACTGGAAGCTCGTGGCCAGTCTGTCAGGGACTCAAGTCGCTCAGGGGGCTGCAAACGCCGTCACTGGCCGCACCTCCCCGCCTGCCCTGAGCAGTGTGGGGAGTGGCCAGCCCTGTGTCACCCAGGAAGGAGCTCTCCCAGAGGCCTTCGCCTTGAACCCTCACGAGTTCCTTCCCTCACTCCAGACCCTCTGACCAAGTGCAGACCACTGTGTCTCCCTGACTTTGTCCTGCAGCCTCGGCGGGGCCCAGTGCAGAACCAGCCCTGGTGTCACCTGTGGGCCCAGCCTCCGAGACCCACAGTGACCCCACTCCAGGAACCAGCCCTGGACCGTTGGGGAACTGGGCGTGTGGCCATCCCCCGGGACGCGCGCACAGAGTGAGTGCCCTCGGCGGGCAGGGCCCTGGACTGCTGTTTTCAGAGAAAGGGCTCCCGACAGTCCTCTGGGCCCCCTCCTTCCAGGGACAAGTAGCTCTGTGTGTACTCGCCTGCAAGGCAGGGTCGCAGGGGACACGGGACACAGCCGAGAGCCAGCGGAGCGGCCCACACAGGCCACGGGCTGCCGGTACCTACCTCGTTTCCCAGCAAAGCAGAAACACATGCTTCCGAGGCGTCGCAAATGGCCGTGAGGTCGTGGCCCCCCTCCAGGGCCAGAACAATCCGGCCGCCGGCCAAGCCCATCAGCTGCTTCGTCAGGTACCCGAAACCTGCAACGAGAACGGGAGATGCGAGGGGCGGGCGGGGCGGACGCACGGCACCGATGCCTGGCGGCCGATCAAAGCGGCCGCAGCGCATTACGTCACGCTGCAGGCCCGGGGGGCGGGCGCGCTGGGCTCGTAATGGAAGCCAGGCGCGGCTGCAGTGAACTCAGCGGAGAATTTTGGTCTGGGATTCTTTTTGATCTCTGTGAGAGCAGGAATTATGGTTTCAAGGCTCTGATTTTATAATGCCACAAATCATCTTATTTGGGGGATGGGGAGGAGCCCCTCAGCTCTCACGTGGGGACCACCGAGGCCGGGAGGCAGGCGTGCCCAGGGCCGGGCAGCCGTCAGCAGCTGCTAGGCCACGGCCACAATTGTCCCGGAGGCCTGGGCAGTGGAGGTACCGGGCGCATGCGTGCACGCTCAGGCTCCCGTCGGCGTCGCCGGTGTCCCCTAGGACCCTCGTGTCCACGTCAGGATGCCTGGCTTCCCTCAGTGCCACGATCCCCGCTGCACCCGCGTCACCCTCCCACTGGCAGAAGATGCCTGGTGGGATGGGCCCATCATCACCACCCGCGGCCAGGCCGCCCGACAGCTGCTAGAGAGCCAGGCAAGCCACGCCACACAGGTGGGCGGCCCGTCTCAGGCTGGCCATCAGCAGCACGGCCTCCAGCCGGGTGTCGCCCCCTGGTGGCTGCGGGCAGTACGAAGCCCTGGCTTTGTCTGTCCAATAGGCACAGGGACATTGGCTTCCAGGCTGCCACGAGGTCTGGAAGAAGCAGCTCAGCACGTGGGGGCAGCCTGGGCCGGGCGCTGAGGGGTGCTGGGCATGGCCCACGCTGCCCTCTGCCTGGGCACTTCCTCAGTCCCTAGTCCCACGGCCTGGGGGCAGGTGCGTCTGAGGTGCCCTGTGCTGGAGCTGGCCACCCAGGGCTGCCCTGCTTCCCTGGTGAGCCACACTGCTCCTGTGAGGGGAGGGAGACTCTCCCTGGATGTCTGCGCCCATGGGATCAGAACGAGGGGCCCCCAGGGCCTCGCACAAGTCCCCAAGGTCACGCCTAGAAGCCCCGGGAGAGTCCTAAAGTGCTGAGCAGCAGTGGCCAGGCAGGGCCAGGGGCTTCCAGGCCTTTCTATGGACCCAGCTCCATGTCAGGCCTCTGGTCAGACAGACAAAGCGGAGCTTCTTTCTGCGGTCCCTGCAGAGGGGAGGCCTGAGGGACGGAGCACGCCGTCCGAACAGCAAGGTGCAGGCGGGCCTCCGGCAGGCTGCGAACCCGACTCACATTTGGCGGAGAGGTTGTAGCCGCCCAGGGGTGTGGGGTGGCCCTCCACGGCGTCGAAGCCCGACGACACCAGCACCACGTCCGGGCCAAACTCATTTGCAATTGGCATGACGACCATTCTGCAAAGGGCAGGAGAAGGCGACAGTCAGATGGGGACACAGCTGTGGAGGAGGGCTGAACGGCCACCAATAGCGCCTGGCCCCTTGCCCTCAGGTGAGCGGGCCGAGAGCTCTGCACAGGAGCTTCCATCTGCAGGCTCACGTGCAGTCAGGAGGTCGGCCCAGGTGTGCCAAGGCGCCTTTCACTGTAATCTTAAAAGTCCAAACCAGCAGTGTATTTGAGAGGTGGTCTGCAACCCCCATGGCGCCAGCTGCCACCGCTCCATCCTCGGTCCTCCCCAAAGGTGGGTGGCACTGCTCACCCCTCACTTGGCATTGCCCCGATTCAAGGTGGGTGCGTCACCACCCTCACACTGGGCCCAGCCGTGTGTGGCTGAGGTGGGAGAGGCTGCCTGTCCACGGGGGAGACCTCCTGTATCTTCCATTTGCCCCCAAGAGCCACAACGTCGGCAACGAATGACAGAATGACCGATATGCACTCACACGACAGGACGCGGCTGGTTCGTTAACTGGAAATTCTACACCTAAGTCTTTAGAAAGAAAACTGTGTTCTTAACCCAATGATCCTCTTAAATTTGAGCATCAGACACACACTGAGAGATCTGGGAATTTAGTTAAGAAAACAAGAAAAAGCCTACTTGAATAGGGAAGAAAACATAACACAAAACCACTGCCTTAGAGCCTGCAGCCTCTGCCGGCCTGTCCTGTAAACATGTGCGTTGTGTTCTAACTGCACGTCGCAGCTGGAAATTCAGCAGTGGCACCTGTCACTGAAGCTCGGTTAATCTGACTTGGAATTAAGTCACCACTGACTTCCAGCGTTTCATCACAGGTGCCCGGCTGTGCCCCTGGAGTAGCAGAGGACGGCGGCCTGTGATGACCCCCGGGCGCCCTGAGCCAGTGCTGGTGTCATCACTCGACACCTTGCTGGAACCGTCTAGGTCCCGCGCGCGATTCAACGGCCTACTTCTTGCGGTGCTCCAGCAAGCTTCTGCGGACCCCCCGCTCCCCAGCACCAATCAGCAACTCATTGGAGTCTCAGTCCCCCTTCACAGGCTCTTCAGAGGCCGAGTGGACCTGGCCACGTGCGCGCAGCAGGGATGAGGCCCCTTCCCTGGGGACACCGCGGCGGAAGGCGCAGGGCTGGCGGTGAGAGTTCCTGTCGTTGCTCATTCAGCTTCTATTACAAAATGAAGTTCGCCATTTAAGTCGGCAAAGCCAACTGCATAAAGCACCAACTTCAGCCGAAGGAAACAAAAATGCTCAAAAGTCAGCGTTACTCCATTCAGGAACGAAACTGCACTGCGGTCCTGTTGCAAAGTCCCTGACTTCAGGCGGGAGTGACAGGAACCCGAGCGCTGCACACAAGGTGACGAGTAGCTGCCCTGCTCTGCAGGACCCGCGGTCAGGGCCCTGCGCGATCCGGGGTCCGTGGGTGCAGCTCAGTGGGCTGCGGGTCGGCGGGACATGTCTCTGGCGCGATGCAGGGGCAGCCGACGCCCCCAGTCTAGGGAGCACACGGGACCGAGGCGCAAAGACCCCACAGGCGCTGCCTGGAGAAGAGCATCGGCCCGCGGCCCGGTGCCGTAAAAACCCGCACGGAGCCGCGGAGAAACCCGCTCTGGAACGTCGCACTGGGGGTCACAGAAGACAGAGGCTGCTGCCTCGAACACCCCATTTTACTTCTGCAAGGCTGTGCCCGGTTCGGTTTCCTCTGCAACAGGCCGAGGAAGGCCGCTTCCAGGGGCGTGGGGCGTCCACTAGGGCCTGAGGACCGGCCATGTGGCCCGCAAGGGGTGGGCGCACTCCGCGCCACGCACTGCCCTGGGCGCGGGCGAGCGTGCACGCGTGGGCCCGGCACAGGAGCGGCAGTGCCCCTTTACTCAAAATCACGGGGTGGTTTGGGGCCCCCCACTTGGCCAACCCCCGCCCCAGACCCCGTCGCCGCGGCTGCGGTCGTGCTGCGCAAGGCACGGCTCTGCGGGTCACAGGTCCCGCACACACGAAGCACAAGGCCGAGCTTCGGAGCCGGCGCGGCCTCGTGG
>NW_011889150.1:11604-14378 GCF_000151845.1 Pteropus vampyrus
CTGCGGTCGTGCTGCGCAAGGCACGGCTCTGCGGGTCACAGGTCCCGCACACACGAAGCACAAGGCCGAGCTTCGGAGCCGGCGCGGCCTCGTGGAGACGGTGCTGCCCAGCGATGTCACGGACCTCTGGCCGGCGGATGCAGAGAGGGGTCCGGCCAACGCCCTTTGCTTCCCCTCCGAGATGGGGCGTGGCCTTCCCGCAGGCAGGGTCAGCCCCGGCGCGGGGCCTGGGGCTTCCTGGGGCGAGAGGCGGTGTCATCACGTTCTGGAAGCGTCGAGGAACTTTGGCCTCGCCGCAGACGCTGCTCAGGGGGCGCAGCGGCCGCGTGCGCAAGGGCAGGTGGTGGGCTCCCGCCCGCCTTGAAGCGCTGCCCGGCTGCTCACTCCTGACTCCCCGCAAAATGACAGGCGAATTCATTAAAGACAGTGACCACCGAGAGTCCCTGGCAATGTGAGGTGCGTGGCACTGCCCCAAAGCGATCGCAATGGAAGGCGGGGCACACTGATGCCTCGTGGGGGGTGGGGGTGGGGTGCGGGCCCACGGGTCATGCGGGACGGCACGCGCACGCGCACGCGCACACGCATCCACTTTTACTGTCCCGCTGGGGAGTCCCCACACTGTGACCCTGCAGAGGCTGAGATAGTCTGATGTGGCTTTAAGTGCCAGGCACAGTCACCGTGCCAGGGGTTTACTGAGACCTGGCCCCATCCTAAGTCAAAGAGCATTTGTAATTGACTCAACAGTTGGTTCTGACTTCTGGAAAGAAATGACCTTTCAATTATTCATCCCCCTGCCAGGGCCCCACGAAACTCATGCGTGACACAGCCTTGGGGCGTACAGCCTGGCATGGCCGGCAAGCTGTGATGCTGCCTCCCAGGGGGCTGTGCCAGAGAAGGGGCTGGGAACTGGGGGACAGGGCCTAAGCCTCCACGGTAACCGGGGTTCAGGGCTGACCCACGCCCTGTATCCCAGCTGCTCTCTGCCCCACCCCACCCCAGGTGCCCCAGAAGCATTGCTCACACAAGCTGGCTGTGTGCATACACCTCCCTCCCTGAGGTGGGTGCCTGGTGCCAGGGCGCCCGGGTGGCGCACCCTGCAGGCTGCTACGCTGGGCGCCTTGCGACTTGCTGAACGCCAGCAGCAAGGAGTCGAGGGCTGGACCTGCCGGTCAGTGGGCGGAGCCAGGCTGGCAGCAGGCGGGCGCCCTGCGCGGCGGAGGCGCGGTCTGCGCACAGCGTCTGATCGTTGAAAAGCTTTCCCTCTGCACTCTGTGCAAGCACTGGTTCTGTGCTCCGGAGGGCCCCGCGCCCGTGGTGGGCGTGCCTGGGCTGCGGTGGCTTCCGTGCTCTGTGGTCCCATCTTGAGAGCCGCCCCAAGCCACCGTGCCTACCGGAGTCACCAGGCCAGTGGCTGGAGCCACTGTCCCACAAGTATTTAACCTCTGCTGAGAGCCAGAATCAGAATGGAGATAAAAACGACCGGAACCCCCAATGCTCTGGCCCGGCCGCCCCCGACGGCGACACCCACCGCCCGGGCACTGCGGCCAGCGAAGGTGCACGCGCAGATTTTGCTTCTAAAATCACTGCAGAAGGTCCTCAGATGAAACGTACATGGGAACAGACGCAGAGGCCCTGGAGACACGCCGCCCTCGGGCGCGACCTCACGGAACAGACCGAGCGGTGACCGTCAGTGCCACCACACCACACCCGCCATGAGAATTATGGACAACTTAGCACAGCCATGGAACAGCCTAAAACAGGCAAGAAACACCTTATGAAAACAAAACTTAGAAGAGCCTCAACCTTTAGGTCCAGCCTGAGAGGGGGAGGGGAGGGGAGGGGACATGGGACAGGACGATCTGCCCAGTTGCTCAATTTAAAGGCGACTCTCGAGTCACTGGGAGCCTCGAGCTGCCGCCTGAGGGTATGCAGGCCCACTGACATCTTCGATAAACTCTGTAACACTTAGATCCTACGATTTCAAAGCACGAAGGACCCCAAGTTCATCTCCTTGCAGCTGACAGGTGGACCCGCTTGGTCGCCAGGCGCAGGTAAGCGAGGGGTTAAGGAACGCGCCGGCACCCTCCAGCAGAGGGGCCTCAGCCAACTTCAAAGGCCCGGGCCCCTGGTTTGAATTAAGCCCCCTTTCCTGATGCGCCTGCCAGCCGAGGAGAAAGTGCCTGCTTCTGGGTTTCATTAGGGGCAATTTTCTTATCTCTTCTTCATCTCAGGCTTGATCTCCTGAAATGCGACGTGGCAGCAGCAGGTCTGCGAAACGAGGTGCTCCCTTTAAGGCCCACATTGTCCCCCCGGGGCCCAGCAAAAGGGGGAGGAGCGTGGAAGGAAGGGGAAAACAGATCCTGACCCTTCTTCCCCTATGCGATCGATGCCCAGGGAACCATAAATTATAAACTTCAAAGTGCTCTTTTACATTAAAATCAATATTAAAAAAAAAAAATCCTGGAACAATTTTCCTTTTCAAAGAAGCGATTTAAGCTTTAAAAAGCGCATTTGATAAGGTATCATCATGTACACACTTGGCAGGAGATTAAAACAGGATGTCAGCAGCAGCTGAGTGAAGGGTTCATCTTAAAGGCCGGGGTGCAGGGTCGGGGGGAGGACGACCCCAGCCCCCCAAACAAGGTGCAGGGATCTGCACCCCAGGACCACACCACCTGGGGCACTGGACCCACAAGGGCCAACCCAGCCAGAGCCAGAAGACGCGACCTGGACGATGACAGATGCGGCTCCTACCACCTGGACTCCGGCTTACA
>NW_011889150.1:14428-22504 GCF_000151845.1 Pteropus vampyrus
CTGCCGCCTGAGGGTATGCAGGCCCACTGACATCTTCGATAAACTCTGTAACACTTAGATCCTACGATTTCAAAGCACGAAGGACCCCAAGTTCATCTCCTTGCAGCTGACAGGTGGACCCGCTTGGTCGCCAGGCGCAGGTAAGCGAGGGGTTAAGGAACGCGCCGGCACCCTCCAGCAGAGGGGCCTCAGCCAACTTCAAAGGCCCGGGCCCCTGGTTTGAATTAAGCCCCCTTTCCTGATGCGCCTGCCAGCCGAGGAGAAAGTGCCTGCTTCTGGGTTTCATTAGGGGCAATTTTCTTATCTCTTCTTCATCTCAGGCTTGATCTCCTGAAATGCGACGTGGCAGCAGCAGGTCTGCGAAACGAGGTGCTCCCTTTAAGGCCCACATTGTCCCCCCGGGGCCCAGCAAAAGGGGGAGGAGCGTGGAAGGAAGGGGAAAACAGATCCTGACCCTTCTTCCCCTATGCGATCGATGCCCAGGGAACCATAAATTATAAACTTCAAAGTGCTCTTTTACATTAAAATCAATATTAAAAAAAAAAATCCTGGAACAATTTTCCTTTTCAAAGAAGCGATTTAAGCTTTAAAAAGCGCATTTGATAAGGTATCATCATGTACACACTTGGCAGGAGATTAAAACAGGATGTCAGCAGCAGCTGAGTGAAGGGTTCATCTTAAAGGCCGGGGTGCAGGGTCGGGGGGAGGACGACCCCAGCCCCCCAAACAAGGTTCAGGGATCTGCACCCCAGGACCACACCACCTGGGGCACTGGACCCACAAGGGCCAACCCAGCCAGAGCCAGAAGACGCGACCTGGACGATGACAGATGCGGCTCCTACCACCTGGACTCCGGCTTACACGGCGCTGCCTTCTCCACCCGCCCAGAATCTGGCCATGCTGGGCCCCTTGGTCCCGCAGGTGGCACCAAGCCTCGGGCAATGTTCACGCTTCTCATAGTGGCATCTGGACGCTGGCACTTCCAAAGGAGCCTCCTAAGAGGGCTGGTTCCTGGGAGGGAGGTGACAAGGTGGTGCCCAGCACCCTTCCGCGTCACACATGAGCAGCGACAGCTCCCCCAGTGGGGATGCTGAGGGGGTTCGGGTTTCACGAAGCTGCTATTTAACCGTGTACATCAGTGACTTTCCAGATGCTGTGTGTTTGGGGGAGTCCTCCCTTCAACGGGCAAGGCGATCACCAAAATCACATCTGATCGAGTAAGAAGCAGCGGCATTAAACCAGCAAGGTCAGGAGAGAGGTTCAGGGGGGACCCGAAGGGGGCTGGCACGGGCCGGTCTCCTTGCTTGCGCAGATGGCCCACGGCCTCGCCATCACCGAGGCACCCTGACTCTGCGGGTGAGGACTCCGTCTTGAGGTGAGTGAGCACATGCTGCAAGGGGTCACATGACCGACACAGGGACTCCTCAGAGCGCAAGACAGAACCCTCAGCAAAACCCTGACAGATGTGTCCACGTGCACACACCTGTGTGTGCAGACACACTCACGTTTGCAGACACACCCACACGCGCAGTCCCGTGTGCACACCGACAAACACATGCCCACGTGCACACGTGTCCGAAGACACGTGCACCTCACACACGCGCGCGCCTGCACGCATGCGCCGTGTGAGATGAAGCGGGAAGTCAGGAAGCCACGGCCTCTGCGGGCTCGGGCTCTGGGGCATCGCTGGCGTTTTCCAATGGGAGCTGGGGGCTGGTCGGGCTACGGCCCTCAACAGCACTCTCCTCCTTGCCAGCACCCAGGGGCCCTGTTTCCCAGGGCCGATTCCGCCGGGAAGGTCAAAACCGCCAGTTGAAGGAACAAGGATACCCGTGCCCCAGAGCGTCCAGACTTGGTGGCAGCAATTACTTTGGTCTGACCCAAATCAAAGTAGAAATGACCGTTTGGTGACAGAAGCCAATACTGAATTTAAGAAAATCACCCTGCAGCTATATCCTCACGGCTCGGAGGGACGCAAAAGAAGTGGGGTGCGTGGGGGGCCCTCCCGAGCACCAGCACAGGAGGGATGCGCGCCATCACCTCACCGAAGGTCTGCTGGAAGCACCACCAGAGACTGCACGACCCTGGGCCCCAGTGCCGGTGGCCCAGCTCCCGGCTCCCCGCCCTGGTCTCTGCCGCTGTCCTACGGTCGGGGCCCGGCGGGGACTCGGGACTCGGCACGGACTGGAGCACTGCGACCAAGGTCGGGAGGCAGCCTCTGAGGAGCCGCCTGAGGCCGGAAGGAGGACTGGCGAGGCAGCCCCTGGAGCACCACGCCTCCAAGCGAAGGGCCAGAGACATCCACCCCTGCCAGGCGCACCCCGGGATGGCCCAGCCTCCCCCGCATGGGTCTGGCACCTCAAAAAGGTGAGGGGGGAAGGACAGCAGTCGGGCACGCGGGGCGGGACCCGGGACACTCACCGGAAGGCCGCCAGGTACTCCACGTCCCCCATCGGGGGGTCGAGGCCACCAGTGAAAGCCATGTTGACGTTGAAGCCCACGCCTGGCCCTGCGCCCACCTATACGAATGAGAGAGCGAGCACATGTCACAGACCCTCGACTGGGGGTGTGATGGAGGCCTGAGCCGGTGGCCCCATGGCGGAGCCTGTGTGCTGGGCCCCAGGCGCCAACCACAGAGCGTCCTCGCCCTCATAGAACACGGGGCTCCGCCCGGCTGGCCTGGGGCGGCTGCGGGGCGGCCCTTGTCCCTCGCCCTGGGGGCTGCCCGCAGCACGTGGTGACCTGCAGCTGTGCCGAGTGGCATAGGCCGGAGAGGACAACCAGGTGACGTCTGCACACGAGGCTGCCCGTCCCAGCCGCCTTCTGGGGTGTGACCCAGTGGCGGGCGCACTTGTCTGTGGCGGAGCCCCGGCCTCTGCCTGGCACGTGCCCCGCGCCCGCCCCGCGCCCGCCGAGCCCCCGGAGCCCAGCCGCAGGCCTCACCTCGTCGGGGGCGCCGCTGCCCGGGAAGAAGTTGCCGTCGTCGTAGCGATGCAGGGAGATGTACAGGACGCTCGGGTCGCTGTAGAAGGCCTGCTGGGTCCCGTTGCCGTGGTGCACATCCTGACAGCAGGGAGGTGCCGTCACTGAGCACCCGCCAGGCCGCCCGTCCCCAGGGAGGTCCGAGGGGCCGGGGACCAGGAGGCGGCGGCCCGGGGCCACAGGGATCTCTGCCGAGGAGGGCAGGGGTTCAGCCCTGCCTGGAGGCGGGGCATCCCAGGCACAGCCGTGTCATCGCTCACGGGCCCCGTGGGTCTGTGAGAGGCGGGCTGCCTCCTCCACACCCCCTGCCACGGCTGCTCATTCCTGAGCACGTGTGAGGTGACGCTGAGGTACGTGGGAGACCACCCCACGGGGCTGAGTGACAGGTGCACACAGAGCGCTGTGGCCCCAGGTCCCCAACTAATCCGACAGAGCCCTTCTGACCACAACGCCCACATGCTAAAGCAGGATGCGGGGGAGGCCACGCTCGGCCGGGTGGGGGCCTGCTCTATGCACGGCCTGAGAGGAACGGACTCCTTGAACGGCCCCGCCCCGGCATAAGAGCTCCGCACCTGTTTGTGGAGTTCAGGACTCAGAGTTTTAACCAGCCAGCCTTTTGGGGCTGTGAGGGGCTGAGAGGTGGCACTGCCTACGGGACATGGGGAGCAGGCGAGACCAGCACATGCCGGGACACCCGTGCAGAGACGGGGAGGGCGCTGTCATCAGGAGTGACAGCCGAGCAAAGCCGCGCGTTCGCCTAGGGAAGGGGGTGGCCGCGATCAAGGCCACGCCATCTGTCCCGGGACCTGCCTCCCGGTGAAGCTGGGCCAAGGGTCACCCACACCCGCGGGCACATGCTAGGCGTTTCAGGAACCAGGTATTGGCCGGTCGCCTGATTGAAGCTGCGAAACAGACTCGTGACAGGCGTGGCTTTGTTTTCTGCACCTTTGGGGTAGTTTCTAGAGAGCTGAGATCCCCACATGCGAACGCTTATGGAGGCAGAAACGCGCCTTCTCCCTGTGCCCAGGACACCGCCCGCTTACCCAGTCCACGATGAGCATCTTGCTCACGCTCAGCCTCTGCTGGAGGAGCTTGGCTGCGATGGCCACGGAATTGAAGTAGCAGAAGCCCCTGTGGACAAGAAGCGGGAGAATCGGAGAGAAACACGGTGGGGACCGGCTTTTCAACTTGCGCTAGGGACATCTAGAGCCCACGGCCGCCACGGGAGCGTGGTTAATGCACAGCCTCCCGCCAGCAGTCTGGATGCTGATGGCAGGTGCGCACGCGCACGCGCACACAGCTTCCTGCAGAGCCCCGGACGAGAAAGCCCTCTTCGCTCTGTGCCGACACCCCCGTTACCAGCCTCTCAGGAGACGCTGCAGCCCACGGAACGCAGAAGCGACCTATTTCGATTGTTTCCCGCCCATCCTTTCCTATTCTAAGACATAGGACAATGACAGAGTCACTCCCCGTGGTTAAATGCTAATTCTACAGTCTTATTCACAAGAATGAGAAAAACAAAGCTATTCAAGTCAAAATAAAAATCTCATCTGATTCGCCTCTGCTGGAATTCCCACAGGGCTGAGGCCTGGCTGTTTGGTTTCGGGCAGCCCCCCGTCCCCGGGATGTGCAGACACCCCTTAGCACGCCACGCTGGCCACTGGGATGACCACTCCGAACACCCCACGACGTAGCTTCAAACCAGAAAATGCTTCAGAGAAACGAAACGAGTCTGCTCCCAGGTGACTCAGTGTGCTGGCTCACGGGGTGGCCGAACGGTTCCTGGGTTAGGCCGCGGACAGCCACCCGCATCCTTGCTTAGAGGTGATAGTCACATCTACCCAGCCGGTCTGGAAACTCTGCCACGATGCCCCCCTCCCAGATGGAATGGCAGAGGGCCGCTCTGGGGCACGGGGGCCGCCTGTGGTCCTGTGTCGACCCAGCTGGCGGGGGACCGGCTCCAGCACTGCCACCCCGTTCTGCACTTCCTGCCTCACTCTGTCATCTGACAAATCGCGACCCGACCTGCAAGGCACCACCTGCTATACCTGGCAGCGCGGGTGCCCATCCTGTCTCCCTGGCCCAGGGTGCCCACTGTGTTTGCTGGGGTGGCTTGCTAGGCCCCACAAGATGGCACAGTGAACTCGCCCCAGGCTGCAAAGGCACTCGGCACACAGCTGCCAGGCCGAGAATCTGTCCACGTGACCGTGTCCCATGTGAGCTGCACCTGTCGCTAGTTCCCCACAAATACGGTGGACAGGGGACGATCCACACGCCACACACGCGACACACAGATGTGTGTAGTCAGGGGATCCAGAACCCCAAGTAGAGTCTGGGGAGCTGGTCACCTGGCCACGGCCTTGGGACATCAGCCTCATTAGCACCAAAGGGCAAGCAGGCCGGCTAAGAGGCCACACCTGGAAACAGGCTGCGGGTGTGGCCGAGTGCTCCAGAATGCAGGCTGCAGGACTCGCCCGGTGACATTTCAGGGTCCACAACCGGAAGCCTCCGACCGCCCCCCAACGTCTGCAAACTCCTCCCCTTCCTCCTTCTCATTGCGGCCCATGCCGAGGGCAGCCTCTGCACGGTTGGCTTCCGTGCCAGATGGGGGACCCTCAGGGACCGCAGGCACGCCCAGCACCTGCCACGCCACGGGAGGGTCGGCAAATGGGTTATTCTTTCCCCTGAGCGCCAGCCCAGCCCTCGGGGCGGCCAGGCACAAGCACCCCCCCCCCCGACGCGTACACTTACATGGGCGTGCTCTCCTCCGCGTGATGTCCCGGCGGGCGGACCACGGCAAAGCCATTCTACACAGGACGCCAGACAGGTGGGGGACACAAGGAGAGATTGGTTTCGTGTCAGGGAGGGAACCAGCAGACGGAACCGTTAGAGGGCTCGGGGCACACGCGCGGACACGTTCCACACCGCGTCCTGGGGCAACAGACACGGGCTCGAACACGGGCTGGCTGCCAGCGTCCCAGGGCTGTGGGGTCCCTTCTTTCAAAGTGGTCTACTAGCTGCCAGGGACGCAGGTGCGTGTGCCCCTGTATCTGACGGCCTGCTGGCGAGGCGCTGTGCCTACTCGCGCAGGAGCCTGGAGGGGCGTGGAAGAGGCACCCGGATGCCTCAGAGCCAGACAGTCTCCCCAGGAAGCAGCCGGACGACTTGCCGGGGACCCTGGGTACAGACGAAACCAAAGGGCAGACACCCTGCCCCACGTTGGCCTTTGTGTGAAGATCCGTCACCACTGCAGTCCAGTGCCCAGCGGAGTGGGCAACGCAGAAACAAGCCAGCTGCCCACGCCGGGGACTGTCTCGGAGGCTGGAGGGGGCCACGGGCCCACGTCCCGCTGGAACTGCCCGGCCACCGACGCCTTAAAGAACACAGTGCTCTGCAGCTGCTGTAGGAAAACAGTCTCAATGGGCTTCTCCCGGCGTCATCAGCAAGAGGAAGCTGTTCGGCCAAGATCTGTAGCAGCCCCGAGGGCCAGATGAGCACCCGCGACCGGGCTGCGGGCAGTGGTGTGTGGCCTGCCACAGACAGCAGCCCAGCGGACAGAGCAAGCGACGTGCTGACATGGGAGCCCCGCCCCCACACTCCCACACAGTCACTGTGCAGCAGAGCTGGTCGTGACAGCCCCAGGCCCGCGTGCCAGCCACTGGCGGGGGGCGGGGGGGGGGAAGGAGCTGCGGGGCCGGACGGTGGCCCGGAAAGCCACGAGCATGCAGCGGGCGGACCACGTCTGCAGGGAGGCGACGGCTCCACGGAGAAAGGCCCACTGCAGCAGCGTCAGATCGCGACCCTGTGGCGCCGTGGGAAGACACGGGAGCTGCCCACGCGGTTCTGCCGGCCGTGGACCGGGCCGTCTTCACCCAACTGTTTTCCTCAGAATGAACGCCGGACAGACGGCTGCTCCAACTTGGAGAGACAGGAGACCTTTCTCAAAGATGCACAAGGCAGGCCGGTCCCCTCAAGGGAAACCCGACAGGAGTGGCGGCCAGCGACGTGGTCTGGGCTTGCGGGTGAGCTCGCGGCCCTTCCCAGCACATGCACGCCGCTCCGACGAAGGTGGTGACACCAGCGCTCAAAGGCCAGCGACGGCAGGATGGACCGTGCCGGGACCTGGAAGGCCCACGAACCCTCATGCCTGGACGGGCCCTGCGTGGCCGGTGCCGAGTTCTGGTGCGGCGCCCGGTGAGAACACCCACGATGATCCGGAAGGGCTGTCGCTTCCCCGGCCCCGCGGCTGTGCGGGGCGGGCGTTCCTCACGCGCTTCGACTAACCGGCCGCCGGAGACCACGCGGGAGCAGCCGTGGGACGCGGCCGATCGCTGTTCTAATTCACAACCGTTTTCAGTTTCTCAGCTGCAAGCGCCGACGTGGCCCATGCTGACAGGAAGGATCGTCCGCGCTTCGGTCACTTTCCAGAGTGTAAGGTGCTCGGGAGACCCAAATGGCTGGGAACCTGAACGGCTTTCACAGGTGTGGGACGTGTCCTTTTGACTCGACAGTGAGTGACAGAACAGGGTCCACTCTTTCTGCCCGGACGGCAGCCGTGCTCCTGCCCGGTCACCTCCCACCTATCCACAGGGGATGTCGTGGTGGCCGACCCTTCCCCGCCCCTGAGATCTCCTGGCAGGGCCCCTTCCAGGAGCCACCTGTGCCGCGTCCCCACTGACCTTCAGCTCCCCTGTGGCCACTCTGAACACCAGCTCCACCACGCAGCCCACGGCCAGGCGGGCGGCCCCCGACGAGTGCACCTCGTTCCATATGGTGTCGCTGTCCACCTGCGGAAACAACACTCCGGAGTGAGACCCCGGCCCCGGAACCCTGGCCTGGAGCCTTCTCGCCAGCCACGCCGCGTCTGTCAGACCCTCCCAAAGACCACCTAGCGGCGACGCGCCCGCATTTCCGCCCCCTCCTGGGGCGTCGTCTCCCCTGACCGACAGAACTGAAGCTAAGCAAAGCCAAACAAAGCAGAAGTGAGGTGTGTGGCCCCCCAGTTAAGGCTTTGCTTTGTGCTGCGCGTCATCAGAAGCACCAGGCATTTGGCAGACGTGGCACAGAATGGAGGCCTGGGGACGGGGGAGGACG
>NW_011889150.1:23552-29492 GCF_000151845.1 Pteropus vampyrus
CGGGCGGCCCCCGACGAGTGCACCTCGTTCCATATGGTGTCGCTGTCCACCTGCGGAAACAACACTCCGGAGTGAGACCCCGGCCCCGGAACCCTGGCCTGGAGCCTTCTCGCCAGC
Organism: Pteropus vampyrus; assembly: GCF_000151845.1. NCBI lineage: Eukaryota > Metazoa > Chordata > Mammalia > Chiroptera > Pteropodidae > Pteropus > Pteropus vampyrus. The sequence goes on from NW_011889150.1 coordinate 23,670, forward strand.
CACGCTGCGTCTGTCAGACCCTCCCAAAGACCACCTAGCGGCGACGCGCCCGCGTTTCCGCCCCCTCCTGGGGCGTCGTCTCCCCTGACCGACAGAACTGAAGCTAAGCAACGACATCACGGTCACTCGTCAGTTCCGTCCAACGACGACCGCAGGGACGGCAACGGTCAGCAAAGCCAAACAAAGCAGAAGTGAGGTGTGTGGCCCCCCAGTTAAGGCTTTGCTTTGTGCTGCACGTCATCAGAAGCACCAGGCATTTGGCAGACGTGGCACAGGATGGAGGCCTGGGGACGGGGGAGGACGGTCAGGGTCCCTGGGGACGGACGAGGACGGTCAGGGTCCCTGGGGCGCTCTGCCCACCAGTGGCTCTGCTGCCAACAGAAATGTGTGTGGCGCACGCAGCTGGAGCCTCCCTTTCTGTGCGGTTCACTTAGGAACGTCGAGGTTTTCTTAAGCCCCAGCTAGTGTGGGACAAAGACGGCAGAGACGTCAGCCATGAGTTACGTGAGGAGCTTGTCTTCTCAAGGGAGCCGGGGGCGCATCTGAGGTTCAGGATGAAGCATGCGGCCCCTGGACGCCAGATCAAGGAAACCGAGCTGCTGTCCCCAGGTGTGGGGACACCGGTGCCTCGGCCACACACCCTGGGGACTTAAGGTGTCCTGCTTAGGGGCACCCCAGCCCCGTGAAGGTTCTGGGAAGCTGCACAGCAGCTCGATGGTCACCTCTAACAGTGTCTGCCGAGCCTGCTGCCCACCCCTACAAGCTCCTCCAGCACCGACCGCCTCGGGCCTCTGGAGGCGGGGCCCGGCCAGCTGTGCACAGGCAGGTGCTGCCGCCAAGCGCAGGTGTGTCCAGGTGCGCACAGGCTCCTGCCCACTTGACACTGACCGTTGTGTGGGGAGGATGGACAACTCAGCGAGACAGAGAGACGTTTGTGGGGGCCTAGGCCTTGCCTGAGTGCTGTCGCCACAGCGGTCACGCTATCGGGGTGACCACGCCGCTATGCTCTAGTTTCCAGGCGTCGAAACACCAAACACCCTGGCTTTGCCGCTGCCCACTCCCCACAGCATCAGTGCCCAGCTTTCAAGGCCGGCTTCTGTCCTGAGTGATGCTGGCCGCACGGCCGTCCCCCACCTGCTCATTCACACAGAACGTCCCTGAGCTGGAGAATCATTAACTCGAAGGTGACAACGCTCAAGTGAGAGCCGGAGGGGACGCCATCAGCTGCCCTTGCTGTCCAGGATGACAACGTCCTAGGCTGCACCCCTGAGGACCGAACGCAGTTTGGGCAAAACCACTCAGATTACTTCTCCTCTAAGCACGACGATTTGGGTTTTGGGGCCAAACAGCCAGCGCAGGGAGGGAAAATGAGCCAGGACTCCACGTGCTCCGCAGGGTCTTTGTGCTCTGCCCTCGTCCTGTGCTCCCAGGGTCCCGTGACATCCTGCCTGAGTGAGGGACAGACTCCCAGCCCCACTGTGGGGTCCCCAGAGAGCCCAACAAGACCTCGCCCTGCTTCAGGGCCTAAGTCCCTCGGCTGCTGGCCACCAGCGCCTCGTGGGCCAGCCTGGGATGGTCCGGTTGGCGTCCCAAGCTCTGGAAATGGGAGGCCCCAGTGAGGGAGCGTGGCGGGGGCGGCTGCCCTGCCCAGGGCAGGACGCAGGGAAGAGCCGCTGGCCCACGGCGGAGCCAGGATGTGGAGACCCGGACGGGTCTGGGCTGGGGCGGGGGGAGCTCTTCAGGAGCCGTGGGTGCAGGTGCAGTGCCCGGGCACCCACAGGTGCTGGCGGGTCACCTCGTCCTTGTCGGGCAGCCCCAGAACCGCCAGGTATGCGAAGCTGCTCCTTCCGTCCGGTTTGAAGAGGCGAAGCACGAGCTCGCATGGCGAAGGAAGGACGAGCTACGCCCCTGCACAACGACGTCACTCCGGGAGACGTGCACAGCCCGTCCCCACCACGCCACCCCACAGGTGGGTCCCCGCGCTTCGGCTCCTGGGGCCCACTCTGCTTCCTGAAGACCCCCGGGGCTGGGGGGGCCCCAGCGACACAGCCGTCCAGGGCTCCGTGGCAGCCCCTGCTCCCTGCGGGGGGCTGGAGAAGACCATGCAGAGAGGACGGCCTCCGCGGACACCTTGCCACCCCGCTCTGCCCCGGCCGAGAGCGTTCCGTGCCCAGACGTGCGGCGAGCGTGGTCAGCCTTCGGGCTCGGGCGAGGTGTGCGGCGCGGGGGCCACCTGGCTGGAGGCCACAGACCTGAGCTCCCACTTAGCTTTCATTAGCAAATTATAAATCCCGCCCTGCATGGCACAGGCTGCAGGGCACTGTGAATCCAAACCTTTTCAAGTCTGGCCACACATTTGCCCAGAATTAAGGGACTGCAGCCCACTCAAAACCCAGAGTGAAACCGCCCCAGGAAGGCTTGGCGGTAGGAGAGTCAGTGCCGTTCATTCCCTTTCTGACGGGATGATTTTCAAAGCAGCAGATTTTTTAAGGCTCAGGAAGAAAACAATTTTGTTTCATTTCTGTAACAGAATCCAGACCTCGGGCTCCAGCCTGCGATCGGTAACGACACACACGCCGGGCCACTGGGCAGCTCTGGCCACGGCAGCTGTGTCGTCCACGCGTTCGGTCTGGAGCCCAGCACAGCGGCTGCATCTCTGGGGTCGCGGGGCCCGCACGGCCAGCAGGCTGCGGTTCCTCACCCGAGTCAGGGCTGGGGTCGGGGAGGCCCGCGTGCAGGACACCAGTCTGCTAAGCGTCTGCCTGGCCAGATCTGCTTCAAAGCACCGTTGCATTAGGAGCAGTGAACGTAACCGGCAGTTACCGGCTTCACGGGGCCGGGAGAGGCCAGGCTCCCACATGCAGAGCCTCACCCCGCGGCTGGGGCTGAAGTCAGAGCCGGTCGGCATGCACCCCACCTGGTGGTGTGTTCGTGGCCCGCATTGGGGTGCGCCAACGGCTGCTCCCCTGCAAGGCGGCCAGCCGCACAGCTGACCCCGTCTCTCAGAGCAAGCTGTGGGGACCAGACAACCCTCCTGTGGAAGGTGTCCGAGTACAGCCATCAGCCGCTTACAAACTCCTGGGCCTTTGAAGCCACACGTGTGAGTGGCCGGCCACCCCGGCCTGGACTCCATTATGGAAAATGCCTGGCAGCAATTACCCGCCACAGAGAGCCGGGCAGAGGTTTCTGTGACCACCGGGGCCCGAGAACAAACAAGACGTCATGTGCACATTACAGGAACACTTACCCCAACACCACCACAGGGCAGCCGGACAAAGACGGACGTCAGCGAACCTGCAGGGACAGGGAGAGCGAGGTCAGAGGCCAAGGTCGCAGGGGGCCCTGGGAGCACCGTGGGTCCCTCAGCAGTGCTCTGGCACCGTGGAGAACGCACGAGACGCCCACCACGGGGGACAGACTGCGCCGACTGTGTGGCCCGAGGCGGGGGCCCTCGTGGGCTGCGGGTGCTGGGCCTGTAGGGCACAGCCCTGCAGAGAGCTGGCATTCTCCATGGTGACAGCCTCTCCTCGTGGGGTGGGGGAGGCGCCGCGGGTCTTCTGCTTCCAGCCCAAGCTCGGGCACCTTGCGTGAGACAGCCCCGGGCTTCTGCAGGCTGCGTCCAGTGCAAACCTCACGGCCGGCCCTGATGCCAAGTTCAGAGGCTCCTGCGGCCCGGCCCGGCCCTTCCCAACTCCCAACGGGGCAGAGGCCGGGTCAACGCCTGTGGGGCCGCGAAATGCAAGGAACTTTCCAGAATGTGGAAAAAGCATCCGAAGTCCACTGGGATGGCTATGAAGCTGGCCGCCTGGGAAGGCCACCAGGTCCAGGACACAGAGGCACCACCCCCTCCCTCAGCGCTCAAGCCTGTCCCCTGGAGCTAAGGACAGGGTCTCCTGCTTCTGGCTCCCAGGCGAGCCCTGCCCCCCACCCCGCCCTGCTCCCTGGAGCCCCCAGGCCCCTCCAGCTAAAGGCCCACGTCCTGGGGCCCCACCGCTGCCCTCTGCCTGACCCACGCATTGGTCCCCTCAGGGTGCTCAGCTCCATCACTCCAGGGGCCAGAGGAAGGAGACAGGGTCCCGGGCCCAGTCTGTCATGTGGACGGCTTGCCAGTGGGGGACCTATGTGAGGACTTGGCGTTCGCATGTGCCAACAAGAACGAGACCGCCACACGGCAAAGTGCCTGGTGGGGACAAGCGCGATGGCACTGAGAGCCGGGAGAGCAGCCTAGTAAGCGGCCGTCGCCCATGCTGGGACCGGCCTCCGTGCTGTCTGGAGGTCTCGGCCCCGCCCTGAGTCAAAGGCCGGACGCACAGGAGGGCGGGGGGCAGCGGGCACCCAGCAGCCTCGCTCAGAAAGGGCTCGGAGGCCCAGGTCCCCCTAGAAAGGCAAGCCTGCTCTCGCTTGGATGGGGGGCTGGCCCCCACGTCCAAACAAGGCCCCTTCCTTGGGGCAGCCGTGCGTTTCGGAGTGCTCTCAGCTGTCTCTGCGTTTCTTGGGTGGTCCCAAGGGCGGGTCTGTGCCCACCTCATCCCACCAGCACGGAACACACCAGGCGCTGAGCCACGGGGGGGCGACATCTTTCTGCCGCTCTCAGCCAGTCAGCCTTGCCTCCCAGGGACATGCTCAAGGGAACTCACACTCACTGAGGCCAACACTGCGGCCCCGCCTTCCCGTCACGGTGGGGGGCCTGCTCCCCTGCACCACGCGCCGACTGCCACTGCCTGGGCCCGTGGCCCCCACCGCAGGTCCTGCAGCCACGTGCCAGCACTGGACATGTCCTAACGCCAACTAAACTGCTTCCTGATAGACCACGCGGCCTCCAGCCCTCGCTCCTGAGGCGGGCTGGGGGCATGCGTGCCATGTCCTCCCTCGTGCCCTAACTGCTGGCCCACAGCGGGCAGTAAGCCAACGTGGGAGCGGATGGAGGATGGGCCAGCAGGGGAGGGGGCGCCGGCACCGTGACCACTGTGGGACGAGCTGGGGCTGCTGCAGGGCAGATGTTGGGAGGGTCAGGGTGGGCTAATGGGGCAGGGGCGAGGAGGCACGGGCCTGCTGTCCTGTAACAGACGCAGTGGCTCAATCAGGGCGCACGTGCCATTCCCTAAAGCGCCTTCGGAAAGTGGCAGGGGGTCCTGGGTGACATGGCCACTGCTTCTCACATCGCTGACTTTCTACCTCACAGGACACGGCACTGGGCACCTGAAGAGCCTTTTTCCAAATCAAGCATCGTATGTGTGAATTCACGTACACGTGTGTGTACACGTGAGTGAAATAGGGCTCTAAGAGACTGGATTCTTCTGTTTTTGAAATTATAGCCAATAACGTCTACGTTAAAAGCATAAATCTTCTGATTATCTTGACTTTGAGCAGCACGATGATAAAAACGGCACGATGTATGTGTCCAGCACACACCCCTGCTGGGCGGGCAGGAGCACACAGGGCTCTGAACGGGAAAGACCCAATGGTGATGGTCCCCAAGGTCTGGCGGCAGCTCAGTGCAGCTGATCTCCTGTGTCCCCCTGCGGTGTGGGGCCACCGTCACCAGGGCAGGCCACAACCCTTCTGGCCGAGGGATGGGGCAGACACAGGACTGCCCAGGCTGGCCGTGAGCAGCTGGGAAGGCAGTAGACGTGGGGGACACACCGCCTGGCTCCTGTCACACTGTGTGGCGGATACTCAGCAGAGAGGTCTTCTGGGACCCTCCACCCGAGCATGGCCAGGCGCTTGTTCACGTGGTGCCCTACAGCTGCCCCGCGCTCCTCAGCCACTAGACCAGGCGGACCTTCCTTCCAGGCTACTCAGAAACCCAGTGCGGTCCCCCGC
>NW_011889150.1:30334-33160 GCF_000151845.1 Pteropus vampyrus
CAGCTCAGAGACAGAGCTGCCTTTCTGGGGCGGGAGGAGGAATCGCACACACCAAAGGTCTCTCCGATGTTCATGTTCAGTCCGCGTCCCTGACGCCTGCAACGGAGGGACGGAGCCCCCCGCGAGAACCAGGAACCGCGTTCCTGTCTGGCCAACTGTCCCCACGCTGTCCCTTCGGTTCCGCCCTGTGATGTGACGTAAACCATGGAGGCTGAGCTTAAAATCGAGTAACGAGGGCAGAGCCCGCCGTGGAGGCAGAGCACGAAGTGCCCCTGCGAGGCGGCTGCTCCGGGACGGACGGCAGAGGGAGCCTCTGCTCACACAGCAGCGTCGGCCCCTTTCCTGAACTTCCGGTGCTTCTCAGGGGACGAGGCGTGGGGACAGCGGGGACACCTGGAGGGGCGTGGAGCTGGCCCCGGACGTGGCAGGAGGGCGAGTGGCTCTGGATGTCCCTCTACGCTGCCCCCGTCTGGGGTTGGCAGGCCGGGGGAAGGGCAGGCGTCGTGGGGCTCCGGCAACACGGAGGCCCAGGGAGCGGTGTCTCAGTCCAGGGTGCAGACGGCCTGACGGGCGGCCACCCACAAACCCCCGCCCCTTGCCCCATGTCCTGGATGCTTCTCTGCAGGGATCAGACGGCCTCCTGGACCCACTCACCGTGCTGTGGGGACTGGTGACTGCTGTGGCCGCGTTCATGTCCCCACCCAGGTCACACATGGGGACCCACGCCCACTGGGATGGAGTTGGGGGGGGCCTTCAGGAGGTGACTGGTCATGAGGACGCAGCCCGCACAAATGGGGTCAGTGCCCTAAAGGGGGCCCTGCAGACACCCGCCCCTCCACCGTGGAGACGTGGCGAGGCGGCCGTCCACGCACCAGGGGCCTCACTGGCCACACGCGCGGCCTTGTCCCGGCCTCCCAGAGTCCAGACGCGTGGCAGTACTTTCCGCTGCCGAGCCCCCGTCTGCGGGGTTCTGCGGGCGGCTGGAAGGGGCAGCCGGGGTGGGTCTCCCACCTGTGGCCCAGGGCGCCCGTCAGACTCTCCCTTTGCTTTGTGGGGCAAATCTCCCAGCAGCCTTGAGAGGACACGGGGAAGGGGACATTCCTGAGACCCCTTTGTTCACCCCCACACGCAGACATGCCAGGCCACACGGAGCCTTCCCCGGAGCCGACACTGCCTGGTCCCCGGGCAGACGGTGGCTGCCTCCGGGATCTCGCAGCATCTCACTGGTCCCTGCCAGTCTGAGAATCTCCAGGGTCACTCACAGGGCGGGTCCTTGCAGCCCAGAGGCGGGTCGTCTGTCCTGGGACCTGCTCCTGAGGGCTCCCAGGGACTGTCCCCATGCCTCCGCTTCCTCCGGAGCTCCCGCCCTCCGGCCCTGTGTGCAGGCACGCTGTCCCCACGCTTCCTCTCGTGGGCGGCTCCCGCCACCCTGCTCTGCTCTCTGGAGACCTCCCCTCCGGCGCCGTGTCTAGCGTCTCTCTGGACGCTCGCCCTGCCTGGCCGACTGCGCTTGTCCACGTTCCGTGGACACGACGGCCGCGCTCGGAGGGCACCGCAGCGGCTCTGTGCCCTTTACAGCCCTTGTCGCCCCAGATGCGTGTCCTTGAGCTGCTGTCTCAGGCTGGCCCCACGCCGAACACCTTCCCAGGTCAGATAATCCGTGGTCGTCAGCCTGTGACGACGAGCGAGGACCTGTGAGCCCCTGGAGGCTGCGGGTCCAGAGCGGGCTCAGGACCCATGGGCTCCCTGGCGGGGGTCTTGGGAGGCTGTCTGGTGGGGTACCGACGTCAGCTTCCTTGGGGCTGCTTGATCCCGGAGGAGGGCTCCCCCCTACCTGCCTGGGCGGTGGAGACCGGCCGGCTGGGAGCCTGGTGGGGGGCAGGGTGGTGGAAGGCGGGCTGGATCCCTCGCCCTGCTCTCCGCCTAAGGTCTGCCCCAGCCCAGGTACACTGCGCCCTTCCTGTCCAGGGCCATGGAGTAGAGGGCGTAGGGACACAGAACCCTCTGGCCCCGTCACCTGCCCGAGCTCCTGGTCCAGGGCTCCGCGGTCTCCGTCCTGGACTGGCTGAGTTGCCAGTTCTGGTCCCCAGCACCAGCTCAGGAATCTGCTTCCTACACCTGCTGTCCCCCACGGTCCCCCCGCTGTCCAGCCTCGAGGCTGTCGGCTGCCTGCTCCTCTCTCCTCTCCCCAAGTGTCACTGTTCCCATTTCTAAAGCCCTGTCAGCGCAGAGCAGCCAGGCAGGGCATGGCCAGGCCAGAGCCCCACCAGCTCTGCCTTCTCTAAGGACTCTGGCCCTGCAGCCCCGGTGGCAAAGCTCAGCACCTACAGGGTGTCCCACGCAGCACGACACTCCCTGTGTGTGTGCGTGCACGGGTGAGTGCGTGCAGGGGTGTGTACACAGCTGAGCGCAGAGGCGAGTGTGTACATGGCTGAGTGCAGGGGTCTGTGCAGGGGCGAGTGTGCACAGCTGAGCACAGGAGTGAGTGTATGCAGGGTTGAGTGTGTACACGGCTGAGTGCAGCGGTGTGTACAGGAGTGAGTGTGTGCAGGGATGAGTGTGTGGAGGGGTGTATGCAGGGGTGAGTGTATGCGGGGCGAGTGTGTGCACAGCTGAGTGCAGGGGTGAGTGTGTGCAGGGGTGCATACACAGCTAAGCGCGGGGGCGAGTGCGTGCAGGGGTGGCAGAGAATGAAGGCCGGGCTGCAGCAGGACCCCGTGAGGCTCCCGGCAGCTCAGCACAGGGCCTGGCACAGTGCAGCTCAGGCTGTCCCCGCGTCTGCCACGGAAACGAGTGGGCACTGCGCCCAGTGGCCCAGTGTCTGTT
>NW_011889150.1:33619-35756 GCF_000151845.1 Pteropus vampyrus
AAAGATGTTTAAAACGGTGAGTCCAGCCTTCGACGTTTCCGCCCTGTCACACAAACGAGCTGGCACCGGGCTATTCCTAGGGCGGTGGGCCTGCTCCACTCAGCTCTCTCGGGAGCTGGGCCCGCGTCCCCCGAGTGTGGCTGAGCGTCAGGAAGCAGAGCCTTCCCCTGTGCCAGGAGACACCCCAAGTGGCCCTTGATCGCTGCCTACCTGTCCGTCTGTATTTTCCTTTGGTTTAGAAATTTCTCAAATCAAGACTCCTGAGTTTTCAGATTTCCATCAGAAAATTACATAAAAATGACTATTCTTTTACTGAATATCACTATGCTACGTTCATTCACCCTTGTAAAGGGAAGGGGAGGCCTAAGAGATGAGACTAAAGTGAACAGATACACGGGGGCTTTCTGAGGGAGAGGGGACACGAGAAGACGTGAGGCCCAGGTGGCCAGGGTCCAGGGGACACTCGCGAGCGGAGGAGCACCAGCAGCTGCTCGGGACAGGACAGGTCCCTCCCCAAGGGACCCAATGACACGAGAGGTAGAGGCACAGGGAGCTGGACGCAGGCTGGCTGTGGCCGTGTCTTTGCTGAGCTGGCCCCTGGCGTAGGGGGTCACGGCTTGCGGGAAAGACCCCCCAGCTCCCTGGCCTTTGCCATGGGGCCGGCCTCCCCCACCCCACCCGGGGCTGAAGGCAGAGGGGACAGGGCTCTTCCGGGTTTTCACACCTCACCCCCCCTTGCTGTTGGCTTGTCTGGCTGAGACACTAGGGCAGAGGCCCCCGGCCTCAGGGACCCTCCTGGGGGCGAAGAGAAGTAGGTAGGAAGGTCACGGGGACTTCAGATGCCCAGCAGCCCTCTGGGTGGTCCAGCGGGCGGGAGGCTGGTGGGCAGGCCGAGCTCCTCACCGCGAGTCTGCTGGGGCGATGCTGCCCCCAAGTGGCGCAGCTCCAGCCCATCCCCAAGCCCACTCGGCTCCCACCAGCCTGCGGCTGCCTCCCTAGGAAACACTTCGGACAGGAGTCTGGACCCAGCCTTTGCGCCCCTTCCCTTCTGAAAATCACGGATCACCGTGACACAGGTAAAGGTGGGGTCATGGAACAGGCTGGCTCACGGTCCTGGACGGTCCTGCATCTGGAGGGGAGGAAGGGGCTCGTGGGTGGTGTCTGGACACACCGCTCCCCCTGCCACACCTGCCCTGGCCCAGGCCCAGGCAGGTTTGGCTATGACAGACGGATGGGCAGTTTTTGTCAAGTAGAGAGCACTAGCTTTCTGGGGTCCTTCCACAGAGTCCTGTCTCTAGTTTTGTGGAATTCAAAGTGTGGGGGGGACACAGCAGGTACCAATTGGTGGGCACCTGGGGCCCAGCAACCAGGGTCCTGGGGCACGTGGGACAGGGGTGCAGGAGGACAGGGGGGTGCTGGAGGGCTGGGCGCGGGACAGGGGAAGCCCTGGCCCTTTTGGAAATCGGCCCCAGGCACCTTCCAGAAGGCCAGCTGTGTACCCGCAGGTGCCATCCTGATCCTGGCAATGCTCACGGCCCCGCCTCCCCCACTCCGCTGTCCCACAGTCCCCGGGTCCACGTGGGCGGAGCGGGCCACCCTGCCCACTGCCCTGGGCCCGGCCGCACCTCGCATTTGCCTCGTAGGCCGGTCTCCTGCAGCCGGGACCAGATGCTCTGGATCCTGCCGGCGTGCTCCGGGTGGCTGTTGGTGTTCCCGCAGGTGCACTGGTGCTTCAGCATGAGCGTGTCGTACACCAGGCCTGCAGAGGCAGACGTGGCACCGTCAGAGCGGCAGCAGCCCACGTGCCGCCACCCAGAAAACTGCCAGCTCAGCGGCAAAGCGCCACGCCCCAGAGGACAGGCTAGTGCCACGCTGATCGGCAGGGCGGATCCTGAGAGACTGAAGCCCTGAACCTCAACTGGGGGACGAAGGCACGACACAGAGGCGAGGCCGAGTGCGGAACCCGGACGTGGGCGTCTGCTCCCCACCTGCCTGGCGGTCCAAGCCGCCAGCACCTTGGGACGGGGGGGTGGGGGAGGCAAGACGAAGAACGAAAGCAGGCCACCCCGGGACTCGGCTCTCTCGGGCTGTAAGCTGTGTGGCACTGACGTCGCAGAGGGCCCTGCCGACTTCCGGA
>NW_011889150.1:35856-38036 GCF_000151845.1 Pteropus vampyrus
GTGGGCAGGCCGAGCTCCTCACCGCGAGTCTGCTGGGGCGATGCTGCCCCCAAGTGGCGCAGCTCCAGCCCATCCCCAAGCCCACTCGGCTCCCAACCAGCCTGCTGCTGCCTCCCCAGGAAATACTTCGGACAGGAGTCTGGACTCAGCCTTTGCGCCCTTTCCCTTCTGAAAATCATGGATCACCGTGACACAGGTAAAGGTGGGGTCACGGAACAGGCTGGCTGACGGTCCTGGACGGTCCTGCGTCTAGAGGAGAGGAAGGGCTCGTGGGTGGTGTCTGGACACACCGTTCCCCCTGCCACACCTGCCCTGGCCCAGGCCCAGGCAGGTCTGGCTGTGACAGACGGATGGGCAGTTTTTGCCAAGTAGAGAGCACTAGCTTTCTGGGGTCCTTCCACAGAGTCCTGTCTCTGGTTTTGTGGAATTCAAAGTGTGGGGGGGACACAGCAGGTCCCAATTGGTGGGCACCTGGGGCCCAGCAACCAGGGTCCTGGGGCACGTGGGACAGGGGTGCAGGAGGACAGGGGGGTGCTGGAGGGCTGGGCGCGGGACAGGGGAAGCCCTGGCCTTTTTGGAAATCGGCCCCAGGCACCTTCCAGAAGGCCAGCTGTGTACCCGCAGGTGCCGTCCTGATCCTGGCAATGCTCACGGCGCCGCCTCCCCCACTCCGCTGTCCCACAGTCCCCGGGTCCACGCGGGCGGAGCGGGCCACCCTGCCCACTGCCCTGGGCCCGGCCGTACCTCGCATTTGCCTCGTAGGCCGGTCTCCTGCAGCCGGGACCAGATGCTCTGGATCCTGCCGGCGTGCTCCGGGTGGCTGTTGGTGTTCCCGCAGGTGCACTGGTGCTTCAGCATGAGCGTGTCGTACACCAGGCCTGCAGAGGCAGACGTGGCACCGTCAGAGCGGCAGCAGCCCACGTGCCGCCACCCAGAAAACTGCCAGCTCAGCGGCAAAGCGCCACGCCCCAGAGGACAGGCTAGTGCCACGCTGACCGGCAGGGCGGATCCTGAGAGACTGAAGCCCAGAACCTCAACTGGGGGACGAAGGCACGACACAGAGGCGAGGCCGAGTGCGGAACCCGGACGCGGGCGTCTGCTCCCCACCTGCCTGGCGGTCCAAGCCGCCAGCACCTTGGGACGGGGGGGTGGGGGAGGCAAGACGAAGAACGAAAGCAGGCCACCCCGGGACTCGGCTCTCTCGGGCTGTAAGCTGTGTGGCACTGACGTCGCAGAGGGCCCTGCCGACTTCCGGAAACACGAGCTTTTGGTTTGAAAATCCAAGTCGCCCGTCAGGACCGACCTCTCTATTGAGAAGTTCAGGTGGCCTGAGGACGGTCCGAGGCCGAGAAGAAAGATGAGGCTCGGACCCTGCCCCTAGGAAGAGGCCGGGATGCGCGTGGGCGCACACCACGGGGACACGCAGACAGTGCATGGGAGGGGCCCGGCGGGAGCGGGGCCCACACGCCGGGCTCGGCACTGAGGTTTGCATGTTGCGTTCCGGACCAGCGGAGAGCTGGCCCTCAGGGAGCCTTGGCCATGAGAAGGTCACCTGCAGGGAGAGGACCCAGCCAGCCTCAGAACTGGCCTGGGCTCTGCTGCGGAGGAAGAGGGTGACCCCGAGACCACAGTGACCGGTGTCACGGTGACGATGCCGTGAAGGGGACGTACTCAGCATGTCTGGAGACGAGGCTGGAGGGGGGAGAAGGGCTGGCTCCGGGGACACCTGCGAGGAGGGGTGCCCCAGTGTCCCCGCCACAGCGCCGTCTGCGGTCACCTCGCATGTCTGGCCTCCCGGGGTCCTCGCGACGGGCAGGCGGCTGGGTGCACGCCCTCGGCAGCCCGGCCTCTGACAAGAAGCCTCTGCCTCCCCGTGCTCACCGGGGCGGAGGGGGGTGGCGCCGTGGAGGAGCACAGCCAGTGTCGCGTGGAGCCGGGGACGGGCTGCAGGGGCGCATGTCCACAGCAGCTCCCGCCACTGCCCGCTCAGTGCCCTGTGCGCCAGGCTAACGGGGGTCAGTCCTGAGTGGGGGGGCTCCCGGTGCGCTGGCAGAACCGAGCGGGGGCGGAGGGGACCTCCGGGCCAAAGGCAGCAGGTCAGGAGCACGCAGATGCAGAAACGCACAAGCAGCACGCTGAGCTGAGTGGGCAGGAAGCAGTAGCAACACACACGCGTGTAG
>NW_011889150.1:39186-41625 GCF_000151845.1 Pteropus vampyrus
TAACGGGGGTCAGTCCTGAGTGGGGGGGCTCCCGGTGCGCTGGCAGAACCGAGCGGGGGCGGAGGGGACCTCCGGGCCAAAGGCAGCAGGTCAGGAGCACGCAGATGCAGAAACGCACAAGCAGCACGCTGAGCTGAGTGGGCAGGAAGCAGTAGCAACACACACGCGTGTAGTGTGCACTCGTGTATACACATGTGCGTACACGGAGCACAGGCACACACGTGCCCAATCGGGCGTCTAGCAACCACCATAACCAAGCCATTCGACAAGCGTTGTGACAGAACACCTTGCTGAAATGCCCCTCGAGGGGGACACAGGGCTAGTGCCCCTTACGGGAGGGACTAGAGCACAGAGCGGTCAGAGCTGAGTGGGGGAGCCAGCAGGGACAGCACACACGACACTGGCCCGCGTGACTTGGGAACACGGCCACCACGGAGCGGGCTCGCTAACAAGCACACGGGCACGACGGGGTCCCGCACCCCGTCTGTCCACCTTGCTACGCACAGAAAGAGCGCGGCGAGACTCGACCCGAACTAGGGCCTGGCTGCCCCGGGGCGCGTGGTTAGGGACGACCGGAGACTTCCCGGCGTTTCCATCACGTTCGCTCGTTCACAACGAGCACGTGCTGTTCTGCACGCTCTTAAAAAACACCACCAAGGCAAACTCAGCAAGTGCAACAGAGGGGGGCCCGCCGGTGACGTCGGTGGTGACACCAGGCCCGGGCAGACCTCCGGAACCCCGTGGCGGGCACAGCTTATGTGGACGCTGGGGCAGTGTGGCCCCGTGGAAGCGCTGCCTGCCAACTCGACGCCAGCCTGTGCCATCCTCTGGTTTCCTTTCCGAAAAACAACGATTTCTGGATAATCACTACTAACATTTTTCTCTGAACGTGAACGATACCCGTCTTAGACCTGACAGAGAGAACCTGGGCACATTTAGATGTGACACGGGGCGAAGAGAGACATTTGGTGAGGACCGTGAAGGAAGATGAAACCCTTCTGTGTTTAATTTCTTCTCAATGTCGCTGAAAAGGAGCAGTAGGTGAGAACAGTGTCCACAGCGGTCGGGCTGCCCTTCTGTCCTGGGTCGGGTGTGGCTGGGCAGGGCGCTGTCCACCGGAGCCCCCCACTGGAGCCCAGGAGAGGCGGGCGGCACCAGACAGCACAGACGGAATCGTAACCACCGGCAACAGCGGAGGAGAACAAGCAAGCGTCCGGGGCCGGCAGAGCAGTGTCCCTCAGGGTGCGTGACTATGCAGGGCGCAGGGCACACCAGCGAGGTACCTGGGCCCCACGGTCCAGGCCCTGGATGCAGGCTCAGCTCAGGAAGGGAACGAATGAGCAAGGAAAGGCTCACTACCACCGCCTGGTGCCAAGCTGAGGTGCAGGAGCACGGCCAGGGCGAGCCGCCAGCCCTGGCAGCAGCCTGTCCCCAAGCCCAGCCGGCCTGACCTTCGGCCTCTGGACAGGGCGGAGGCCCCAGGCAGCCAGCCCTACACCTCATCAAACCCGGAGGCCCCGCCCGCCTCCCCGCCCCTGTTACCTGTGGTGAATCGCGGTTTGGAGGGGGGCTCCTGCACGGACATGGGGAAGGTGGCAGACGCTGGGGACGACTGTGCCCGGGACAGAGGCCGGTGGCCACCGAAGGACACGGGGATGCCGGCGGCCTCCATGGAGGCCTGGAAGTTCCTCAGCTGGTGGATCCGCTGCTGTTCCAGGAGGAGCGCTTGCTGGGGAGACAGGCACTGCTGCTTCAGGCGGCCCCTCGCCGCACCCTTCTGCAGAGCTCGCCCCGCCCGCCCGCCCGCGTGCAGCGCGCAGTGCTCCTGGGAGCACACCGGGCCGCTGGCCACGGACGGACACCGCAGGCCCCGGGAGCCCCCAGCCCGCCTAGTGCAGTCTGCTGTCGTCTCGGTTTTAACCAAGAGGCCTCGGTCCACGTGCCAGAAACGCGGGTGGAAAAGCTCATCGCACAGTGCGGCTGCTGGTGCTCCACTCGCCCCTGTCCTGGACCCTCACACCCCACGTGCTCACTCGGGGACAGGAAGGGCTAGTGAAGCAGACAACGAATGCCATTCAGATTCCAGACGCCCAGGGCCCAGCTGGCCAGGGTGTCGGGGGCCGGGAGGGTGTGGACATACCTGTGAGGCGGTGGGGACCTGGACGCAGCCCCCAGGGCCCTACTGTGACCACCTTTCCGCAAGAACCACCAGAGTGGGAAGAAGGGACTTAAACACACACTTTCGTGACAAACTGCCTTTCACAGAAACTACACGGCTGTGTGAAGAGCTGGCTTCCCTCGGTGTGCCCGGCACAGGACCCGAACGGGAAGTGCGGCCCGAAGGACCGCAGGCCGGTGATGGGCAGGGCAGGGCCGGGCCCTCTCTGGGGCCCACGCAGCCAGCAGCCAGCAGCCAGCACATCACAACCCTGCCCGCCT
>NW_011889150.1:43920-46224 GCF_000151845.1 Pteropus vampyrus
CGTCCTCGGCGGAGCCAAGGCCAGCAGGCACCAGGCGCGGGCATGTACCGCACACCGCGGGTGCCCGCGCCGTCCTCCCCACCCGGGGCAGGAACAGGCCGCGTCCCGCACGCGTTTATTAGTTAGCATTTTGTATGCCCGGCAAAAGAACAGCGATGAAGTCACAGGTGTCCACCCCACCCCCGCCTGCGCCTGGCCACGAAGCGGGGACCGACAAGTCCCCCTCTTCACACGCAGCCGCTGGGAATCTCCCACCCCAGTCCCGGACGTGTCTGGTCTGATCCCTTACCCGGGTCCCTCCCGGTGTAACCCTGTCCAGACTGGAGAAACAGTGCTGATGCCTGTGTCTGCTCCTTCTCGGCTTCACCAGCTGCCCACGCCCCAGACCTCTCGCCCCCCGCCCGCGTGGGCTGAGATCTCAGCACCCTGGACAGAGACAGGGGCTCAGACCTCAGGGTGAAGGACAGAGCCCAGGCTTAGAAAGCTCCCAGTACCACGAACCCCACCCTTTAGACCTCAGGCGCCAGAAGCTGTTTGCTCAAAGGGGGCGGCACAGCCCTGCCTGTGCCTCAGAGAGACCCTAAGGCTCAGACGAACTGGAGGGGGCTGGGGAGCACCGCAGGGAAGTGACACTTCGGGGCTCAGCTAGGCCTCGGTCCAGGCACAATGAAGGCGGGGCTGGGGGGCAGCGAGGGCCCCTGGCGGCTGAGGGGTGTGAGTGGAAGCCCCTGACGTTCAGGCTGGGCGGGGAGGGCAGGTGGAGCCCAGCTCAGAGAGGCTAAGGTCCAAGCACCCGGAGGACCTGTGCGATGTCCCTTGAGAAGGGCAGCCGAGTGGGGATGCAGGAGACGGCGTGGCTGGAAATGGCCATCGGGAAGGACCTCGCAGACAGAAAGCTGAAGCCTTGGGCACAGAAGTTTATGCGAGGCTCTCAGAGCCAGCATGCAGAGGCCAGGGAGGGAGCCACAGACAAAGGGACAGAGGACAAGCCAGAGGCCAGGAGAGCCAGCGTCACACCAAGAAAGGAAGACGAGGCCAGGGAACCTGCCACCTTGGGAGGGGTGACTGAGGGGACTGGGCGGCTGCAGGCTGCAGCCAGCCCTGGGACCCGCACGAGGCATGCCACGCCGAGCTCGGAGGCACCCTTCCACGGGCCCCACGGGGACAGCTGTGCCAAAGTGTCTGCACCAACCAGGTGGGAGCAGGTGTGGGGGAAGGAGGGGCGCTGTGCCGCCCACCCGAGGGAGACCCCACAGGGAGGGACCTGGAGGCCCCTCCAGCAGGCCCGGCTCCTAAGCAGCCAGTATGTCTGCGGACGGAGCCCAGGTCCCCACACCGCAGGCCAGAGGAGAAGTGACTGAGGGGCAGAGGGCTCGGCCAGCGTCCTCCAGAACGTCCCTAAGGAAACCGGGGGGTGACGAAACGGAGGATGTCCCAGAGAACAGAGTGGGAAAGCGCGCACCGGACAGAACCTCCACCCTCACGCGTCCCCAAGGCTTTCTACTGAACTACGGAAAAAACTTACTTTGCCATATAAGAAATCGCAGGTGCCCTTCACCTAGGCACGTGGACAGAGGACAGGGACAGGCAGAGGCCGCCCTCCCCTGTGCTGACCTACGTAAGGCCTAGCTGTGGCTCCATGACCCAGGCCAGCAGACGTGTCTGCACGCGTCTGCCGTTGTCCCAGCGACCCGGGGAACCAGCCTGGGACGTCCGCCGATACACCTGGCCTGTCTCCTCCGCCAGAGGTGTCGCTTCTTCAGTCGTCCGGGAATGTCCCCTATGGCCTCTCCTGATCCGATTCAGGTCCGGCTACAGATCAGATGTTGTGTCTGGGCGACCTGTCCGAGGCTAAGACATCCCGAGTTACTTTGTAAAGAGCCTCAGCATGGGATGAGGGTCCTCCCCTCCGGTGTCCGGGGAACATACTGCTAGGTGCTGGGGTGCCGTCAGGGAGCTCCGGTGGGACGAGTGTCTGTCCCCCCTCGGTGCTGCCGGGTCACCGGTGGGGCACAGCGGTGCGGGCGAGTTCTTGGTGGGGCAGGTGCGGGGTGCCCAGTGCCACGTGTGTACCACCTGTGGGCTGCGTTCTGCTCCTTCCCGTGCAGGGCCGGGAGGTCAGGGCCATGTGGCCACCTCACAAGTGGCCGGTCCACATCCTGCAGCGTGCTCTCCCCGCCAGGTTGACCCTCGCTCCTACAGCGGCACTCCTGGGGAGCTCCCAGAGGTCGTGGGCTGGTTCTGGCGGGCCTGGCCGGGTGGGCGGGGCTGCTGCCCTCGGAGCGGGTGGGAGGCCCTGGGGCC
>NW_011889150.1:48081-49105 GCF_000151845.1 Pteropus vampyrus
CTCCTGCCGCACGCCAGCCCCGTAAGTTAGCCAGCTTCCGAGCCGTCTGCTCGAGAACGTGCCATGTGTGAACAGGTGTCCCCCCGTCCTCAAACCTCTTAACACTAAGGTAACGGCGTGGTAAGATCGAGACGCCCAGTCGGCCTCCTAAGGATGAGCTGCGAAGTGCCTGTGACACTCGGGGTGAGCAGACTTGGCGATTCCCGTCTCGCCCACAACGAGCGCGTGTCCTTCCTGTCCCAGCGGGGCTGTTCTGGGTGGCTACCACCTCTGATGGCTCCGCGTCCGAGATGTGATTCATGCACCGAGGAGCGCACGCCGCTGATGTGTCCTTCGGCGGCTGCAGCAGAGCTGTGTGGCCACCACTGCATGTGACTGCAGGACATTTTCATCGTCTCCAAAAGCAGCGTCCTGCCCACTGGCGGTCAGCCGCCGGGCGCCTGGCACCTCCGGTCTGTGACCTGTTCCGCGCATACTCACTGGGGCGGAGCTGCGCGGTGTGCTGCGAGGCGTCCGGCCACGTGCCCTGAGCGCGGCCTCTCGTCCCACCCCCGCTGCGGCAAGCCAGGCTTCCCAGCTTCCTACGGCGTGGACGGCTCCGCCGCCTGGCAGGCCCCATCCTGGCCAGCTGTCCACCGCCGGCGGGCCCTGGCTGTTCCCACCGTCGCATGGTGGCTCCGTGCTTCACGTCCGAGGAGCCGCTGGACTGTGCTCCCAGGAGGCTGATCGCATCCCCGACACTGAAGATGCGTCACTACAAACGGCAGCGTTTGAAGCGCGACTCAGAGCTCTGCTTCCTGTTTCAGTGCCAGCGACGCTCGTCCTTCCCGCTCCTTCCTGCCGAACATGGGCCTGGGCCCGACGCTCAAGACTGGAGGTCGGGGACCGCTGGGCATGGGCCTGAGCGAGCTCTCTGGGGATGACGCTATCTCACGGGCGTGCGCATGTCACCAGTGCCAGGTGACGCAGAAACGTGCTTCAGGGGCTTGGGCGGCCACAAAGCTGGGACTTTCTGACGTGGGTC
>NW_011889150.1:50460-51043 GCF_000151845.1 Pteropus vampyrus
TTTCTACAAGTTTGCAGAGGTTCTGCCCCCTTCCGGGCCCACAGCTGCACGGGGGTGGCTGCCCCCACACCCGGGGAGGGAGCCGACAGGCGGCCTGGTGTCCCAACCGGCATCTGAACCGGGGCGAACGCGCCCCTCCCCTCCCCGTGCACGCGGGGGCTTGTGAGCTTCCGCTCGGGCACCTTCCACTAGCTATTTGTTCTTTTGCAAGTTGGTTTCGGCAGCCGACCGTTTTCCGTGGTTCTAGAGGCGGCAGGGCCTCACAGCCCCGCCCGGCCGCCTGAGGTGGAGCGACGCCACGAGGCTGGAAGCCACCCGGGCCGGGCGTGTGTGGGGAGAAAGGACGCACGGGCGGAGCATCTAGTGCCCGCCGCCCCATCGTGCCCAGAGGCTGGAGTGACCAGCAGGGCTGCCTCCCATCTCCCAGGCCTCCTCCTACACATCCACCTGCCGTAACCGCCGCAGGTGTCGGCCGTGCGGGCCCTCCGCCGGGAAGCCCTCCCTGGAGGCCCTGCCCGCGCCGGCCTCCCACACGAGCCCAAGTACAGAGCGGAGGGGGCCGTGTCGCGGGTGGCCCCCGTAG
>NW_011889150.1:51093-53390 GCF_000151845.1 Pteropus vampyrus
GGAAGCCCTCCCTGGAGGCCCTGCCCGCGCCGGCCTCCCACACGAGCCCAAGTACAGAGCGGAGGGGGCCGTGTCGCGGGTGGCCCCCGTAGGCATGCAGAGAACAAGCGCCACACAGGCTGGCCGTGTGACACGCAGGGCCGGGGGTCTGTGGAGAGCTGCGGAGGTGGCCTGGGGCCCCACACCCCTTCCTTTCCTCCAGGGACCGCTGCCCGGTGGCCACGCCCACCCTGGCCAGTACCTCACTCCCCTCCAGACCACGCTAGGCGATGGCTCCCTCATGAGCAGGCCACGCTGTGTGCCGCGTCCCCACCTGGGCTGCTGGTGATAAGCCTGAGCAGGAGGCTTCTGACGCGGTGCCCGCTGCCCTGCCCGTCCCCAACCCAACAGCTGCTCCTCTGCAGGGGTGGCTCCCAGGGCACGGGAGCAGAGCTGCTCCGGCCTGGTCTGGCTGTCTGCCATCACGACCGTCAGCAAGGACGTGGCTCTGCAGGCCGCCCGGTCGTGGAAACACGAATAAAGTGACAAAAACAAATCTGCGGTGACACGAGCCACTGCAGAAACCCCAGCTGCTGCTCGGTTGAGTGCAGGAACGTTCACCACGCCCTGAACGCCCATCGGGGCCGTGGGTGCGGGGAGGGGGTGGCAGAGATGCAGGACGCAGGGGCCGGGCTCCAGGACAGAGCACGCCAGGTAGGAGAAGCTGAGGCAGAATGCGCCGCAGCAGGCGAGGGCAGAGCACCAGGAGCAGAGGACGGGGACGTGGGGACGAGGGGCACGTGAGCTGGCCTGATGGAGACGAAGGGCTTTGAGAGAAGAGCAATGGCTTCTAGAAGCCGCCTTCTAGTGGCCTGGGGGTGAGGAGGAAGCCAGTGCACACGGCCAGCTGTGTGGGAGCTGGGGCCAGCAGGGGGCACGCACACCAGGCCGGCCCAGACGATGGAGCTTTCCGTGCCACAGGGACAGCCCAGGACGCCAGGCTCCGCAGCCAGGAGCACACGGCTAGCTCTGCCACACCTCCCGTGAGACCAAGAAACCGAATTTTTGTTTTTAACTTTCAATTTCAATGCTAGTGGCCACATGTGGCTGGTGCTCCCACACTGGACGACACTGAGGTGGACAACGGGAGGGGTTTCCAGGCCTGGAGCAGACTCTGAGGGCAGCTGCAGCGGCCCCGCCCTTTGTGGCACCAGGGACCGGTGCTCCTAGGAGCATCTAGCACCTGAGGATCTGAGTTGGAGCTGAGGCGGTGATGCCGGCGCTGGGGAGCGGCTGCAGATGCAGATGGAGCTTCACTCGCTCCCCTACCGCTGCGTGGCCCGGGTCCTAACAGGCCACGGACCGGTACTGGTCTACAGCCCGGGGGCTGGAGACCGCTGACCTAGAGGACAGGATCGAGAGGCAGGAAACTATCAGGAGGGTTCTTCCCATGGGGCCCATGGGGAGGGAGCAGGGGAGGACAGATAGGGGCGTCCTGGGGAGCGAGAGAGGGCACGAACCTGAGGATAAGACAGACGCAGCCCTGACTGCTGGCGCCGAAGAGGGCTCGCCGTGCCAGGGGCCAGGCCGCCCTGCCTTAATACACAACTCAGCTGGCCCTGGAAAGCTCACCGAGGCAAGTGCCCGTGATGTCCCCACTTTACAGATGGGAAAACTGAGGCACAGGAGGACGAGGCCTCCGAGGTCACAGAGCTCAGAGTGAAGCTGGGATGAGGGGCCTGTGCTCTTGGCCACTGCACTGCCTCTGGCCAGCCAGCAACTGGGAGGGTCGCGCGTGAGGGGGGCCTGGACACTCGGATTGGGGAGCACCCAGCAGCAGCTCAGAGGCAACTCTGTCAGGCAAGGGGGGCAGAGGCAGGACGGCCGGGCACCACGGGGCCTGGGGGGACCGTGCTCCGGCGTCTCAACCCAAAAGGGGAACTGTTGGCAGGTGTCATGAGAGGAAGGGCCACCAGACTGCACACGGAGCAGAAGCGGCCACCTCGTCAATCACAAAAAGAAGCCAGCAGACTTAAAAGAGGTGAGATTTATGTACAACTATCACTGAAGTCCTGTGAGAAAAGGCCATTGTGCATGAAGCAGAGGCAAGTGACGTTAAGAATGCTGTAACGGGGACAATGAAGTGACTCAGTGATGGACACACTTCTGTGAGGACGTGAGCAGCGAGCCCAGAGTCACACAGAGGGCGGCGTGGGCGACTGTTAATGAACGCACGTGGAGACATCCTCACTGCCCACACTCCTGACAGCTTGTCCTGAGCGTCTACAACTTGGGTGCCACTTCAGGGAACACCTGTC
>NW_011889150.1:55925-62193 GCF_000151845.1 Pteropus vampyrus
AAGGTTTTAATAAATGATGACAGCATCCTGACCCGAAGAGACAAACGTGGTCCTGGTGAATTATAAATGGGCCGTGTAAGGGAGAGGGACACGGGGCCCCTCACGCCTCCGCACCAGAGGAGCCGAGCAGCCGGGCCTGGCCTCGGGGTGCACGAGGTTCCCGGGGAGCCACACACCACCCGATCGGGACGGGCTCTGCCACCTGCACGGAGCCCCTGCACCCACACTTCCCGGGCGGCAGCCTAACTTACCTCACCGTGTGACTCGTCAAAATTCACACGAGATTTAACCCGGAACCATGCAGATCAACCCAGCAAGGCCTCCCTGCAATGTGACCCACACAGGCACATCTGCCCACCCTGCACCAACACCAGGAGCGGGGCAGCTTCCGTGGGGACCAAGGAGCAGCACCGTCTCACCCCGGAGATGATCTCCGGGCTGGGCCGACGGTCATGGCCTCGGTCTGCACGAAAGGCAGGCTGCTGGGACTTCTACTGCTCTAAACGAGCACTCACGCAGGCTGAAGAGGGCAGGTCACAGACGCTCACAAAGGTGAGAGGACGTGGTTCAGCGACCTAGAGCCCACTACGGTCTTGGCTCCGGAAAAGCCGCTCACACTCAGCGTCTAAACCGGAAGTGCAAGCCCTGAGCGGTGAGCCCTGAGCCGTGAGCCTGCGTGGCCCACTGAGGCCCGTCCGCCCTGTGGGAGGGCAGAGCTCATCTCCACCTGGGTCAGGAGGGAAGTGAACGACTACATCCGGTGAGCCCACGCTCCTCTGCGTGAAGGGCCCGGCCGGCACTCAGAGGACCCCACTCGGCAGGGCCTCTGCAGCGCGGGCCGACGGCGCTTCTGGCTCGGTTCACCGCCGGGCGGCTTCCCACACGGGCCCCCCCAGCCTAGGGCCTCGGGCAGCCAGCGGGGACTTCCCTCGCCCTGCCCCAGTGCCGGTCAGCGTCGGCTTCCCCCAGTGACCATGGGCACCCATGTGGATGGAGGCAGGTCCCTGGCTGACCACTTGGCCCTGGGCTCCAGAGCCTGGCACAGGGCTGGCGCACAGTAGGTGCTGCAGATTCGCTCGTGGGGTAAATGGGGGGAGCGAAGTGAACGCGGGGGG
Organism: Pteropus vampyrus; assembly: GCF_000151845.1. NCBI lineage: Eukaryota > Metazoa > Chordata > Mammalia > Chiroptera > Pteropodidae > Pteropus > Pteropus vampyrus. Next base: position 57,041 of record NW_011889150.1, read on the forward strand.
AGGGGGGCAGACGGATGTGAGCAGCGGGGCTAGCCCCTGCCCCTGGCTCGGTCTGGTCAAGGGTGCTCTGCTGCATGCCCCAGGCCCTCCACTGGCTGAAGGGGCCACCACCTCTTGGCCACCCTGCACCCTCCTCTCCACCAAACGCCAAGTCTGACGGTTCCTCCAAGAGAGTCCAGATTCTGCTCCGGAGCTACACCCGACTTGACCCGCAGCACACCTGGGGCCCGACGGGCAGGCACTGGGCCTGCGGTCTCAGGCTCGGGCTCATAGTTCCCGCGATGCCTCTGAGACGGTGGCCCTGGCAGTGACACCCGACACCCTAACTGCCCGCCTGGTGACGCTCCGGTCCTCCCTGACACAGGGACACACAGCTTGCTGCGACACTCTAACCTGTTTCTCACCAGCAGATTCCCACCTGCAGAGCCCGGGCGGCAGACGAGCGCCGCGTGTGAGGCCGTGGGGGGCCTGAGTGGAGCGCCCTGCAGAGGCAGGGGCCGGGGCGGGGGCGGGGCGCGCTGCGCGGGCGGCCCTGTCAGTGGCAGGGGCGGGGACGGAGAACACTGTGTCCTCTGCAGGGCGCCTCGTGCCGCCTCCCTCACCCCGCCTGCGGGTCCAGACGAGGGGTGACCGCACTCTGCAGTCACCGCCAACACAGCCCCGGCAGGGGCGAAGAGGGCAGAAAGCGGACACTGACCTCGGCCGGGAGGCTGGGCATGGCGGGCGCGATGCCGTTCTCCGCGCTGACGCTCCCAGAGCTGTTGTTGGGCGAGCTGGGGGCGGAGCCCGGGGCGCTGCTGCACGCGGAGTCTGTGGGCGAGAGACATCATGAGCCTGCGTGGCTCCCGCGGCTCCTGCGGGTCGGCTTGCGGACCGGCAGGAGCCCAGCGGGAGCGCGCGTGGCCATGGCCCCCTAGGTGCCTGGATGCCCCTCCTGTGATAATGTGATAACGCACGTTATCACCCTTGTTCCTCTTCTGAGTTTCGAGATAACCTCAAGCACCAGAAGGGGAGGCCCTGGCACAGGCCAGGAACGCCCGGCCTAGAGCCGGGACAGGCGGGATGGCACTGGCTGCAGCGGCCACCCCGCATCGCTGAGCCAAACCCTCTCATTCTGCTGCCTGACAGCACGTGTGCAGGGGGACGCACAGCTGGTGGCTCCTGTGACCCGCCAGTGCTGTGCGGAGGCACACGCCCGACCTTCTCCAGGTCACTGAGGGAATAGGCGGCCCGCCCTGCTTATGGGGACCAGGCTCACTGTGACTGAGGAGAGGAAGGTGCTCTGGCCCCTGCTGCTGAGGCCAGTGGAGCCTCCGGACGCTGCGGGAGCCTGTGGCACTGTGCTGACGTGGGGTTTAGCTGCTCAGGTGATCTTGTCAGTTGAATGGCATTTGAACAATGGAATCATCTGGTTACAACCTTCCTAAGAAAGTGTAACGTGACCCACTGCCTTTCTGAGTGTCTGCCACCCCCAGCAACTCTGGGTCTGCAGCCCGTCCCCCACCTGGACTCAGCACACACGGGTCAGGAAGAGCTGGCCCCGCTGGGACACGCAGGAGGCTGAGGGGCGTTTTCTGTAGGCGGCCCGGAGGGAGGGCTGAGCCAGGCCACCTTCCACGGCCGGTTCCCAGCCAAGACTCTTCGAAGCCCTGGGTGTCCCCCAGCCCAGGGGGCAGAGGGCTCACCCCCGCCACCCCGACCTCGCCACGCCTGCGGGAGGCTGTTCCCTCAGGTATGTGCGTGCGAAATCAGGATGACATTTTGGGCAACAAAAAAATATATACCCCACTTTTCATCTATTTTCAACTCAATGACATGTTTTTGTCCCGCTCTGAGGAATCTGGGGTGAGAAAACACAGATGCGCGATCCTCATGGTGTTGTCTGCACCGGAAACAGTGGAATACCATCAAAGGTGCCGAGAGGTGCTTGTGACCAGCACCGAGTGAAGGGACACGAGGGTGGTGTGGCATGGACTCAGCTGTGACAGGCACGGGGGTGGGGGGTGGGGGGGCAGCCTGGAGGGAAGTGTGCCCAAGCGCTGACAGCAACGACCTCTGCACCGTGTGTACGAGCAGCTTGCTTTCTTCTGCTCTCTAGGGCAGACATGGAAGGGGGTGTGTCCCTGGGAGGGTGTTCCTCGGGCAGTGGGGTGCATCCCAGTGAAAGGACAGGGCCCTTGGGAAAGGGCTCTGCCAGGGGTGTATTCTGCATGTCTGCCAGTAGGTGGGGGCCGAGAGCAAAGCACAGGGAGAAAGTGGAACCTGCTGGGGCCCCCCACTGGCCCCCTGCAGGGGACCTGTGTGCTCTACGCAGAGGGGCGGAAACGTGACCCTCGCCAGTGGGGCAGGACCGGTTAGACCCCCTCAACCCGGAACCCCGCAAACACCCCTGCAGGCTCACAGCGACTGCCTTCCGCAGCCTGGGGGGAGGGGACAGGCTATGCAGGATCGTCCCTTGGGACACTCACGCTTGGGCTCTGGTTCCGGGGGGGCTGTACCCGGCACTGTGGGGGAAGGGCGCTGGGCCAAGGGGTACTGCAGGCTTCGGGTGCTAAGGGAGGGGCGAGGGCCGGGGCGCATCCGTCCACTGTACCTGTGACGTCCAAGGGGCGCTTCTTCAGGGCGGCGGCCATGGGCCCGTCCTTCCTGCGCAGCAAGGGGCTGCTGCGCCTCTCGGCCACTTTCTGCTTCAGCCGGGACCGCAGCTTCAGGTTGGGCTCAGAGGCTGCGCGGAGAGAGGACCCGTCACGTGGGGCAGACACGGGCAGCCCTGCTGGTGGCGCTGGGGGTCACGCACTCAACCCTGCGCTCCAGGGCAGGGTCCTCGAGGCCTGCGGGCAGACCACCTTCCGTCTCACCCGAAGGACGGACAGAACACGCCCACACCTTGGTGGCCTCCCTCAGACACAGGATCATGTGTGCGTCGGCGGTGTCGCCCCGCGTGGCCGGCAGTGGGTTTTCAGAGCTTTGGCCATGACACTGCTACGTACCCGCCTGCTTGCTCACGGCCCATCAGAATGCGCCCCCAGGTCGCCGGCGGAAAGCAAGCTGCGCCTGGAGCTCAGCCCCGCCCAGACCAGCTGTGTGAGGGCGCTCCTACCGGCCTCCCCGACGGGGTTAGCAGGTCTCAGCACCTGCGTGAGTGCAGGTGCGCACCTGTCTCTCCCAGCGGTCACCTGAGCGGGGCACAGGTGTTTCTGCCTGGTTTGATTTTTGCTAACAGTAGCTCCACCTGTGAGGACAGAGCCGTCTGCAGACCCGCTGCTCTGGGCCCACAGTGGCCCTCCAGTCCCCCGCAAAGGTGCCGCACATGCTGGCGAAATAAAAATGGAACCCTGCAACTTAAGACATCCACGTCACGGGGTAACACCGACAAAGGCATGGACGTCTACACGCTTAAGGGGGATGGCGTCTACTACTTAACTGGAGAGTTACTGGACACAAGGCAAAACAGGTATTTTTGTTGACAGCTACACACACTTTGCACACCCACAGGCACAGGAATGCCTGCACACGGATTCTAGCCGTCAGCAGCCGTCTCTAGGAAGTAAGCCTCCGGCTGTGCGGGCTTGTGTTTCGTTTAGGATAAGCGTGCTTCAGTTCTGTGACTTTTTCATAAAACGCGCTCTACGTGATGGCCCAAGGTGGCAGGCTCCCCCTGGGTGGCCTCATGCTGTCAGCCACTGAGCAGCGAAGCGCCCCGGTTTGAAGGAGGTACGTTCCTACTGGGAGGGGCTCGAGTCTGACAGGGGTCAGGGTCTGGAGGAAGGGACGCCACATGGGAGCCGCCTGCTCAGTGGGGAGGCGGCCCGCGTCCCACACGCCTGCCGTCTGCGAGGTCTCTCGGGGGAAGCGCAGAGAAGGAAGCCCTCGTCACGACCGGGCCACCCTTGTGCCTTCAAGGGCGCTGGTGCCCTGTTTTATGGACAAATGAATGAGCTGCTCTCGGGGGTCAGAACGGGTGGCAATGTCACCACGGAGGCCACCACATGTGACATGAGCAAAACGTGTAAACAGCGAGAGGTGAGTGTGAGGCTTTATTTTACACGCTCACACACTGTGTACTTGCTCTGTAGAGACTGAGAGGTGAGCAGGCTGCAGGACCAACCTAAACTAGTGTGAAGTTGACGTCGTGGGATTGTTTAATATCACGTGTTTTCAAAGTGATCGTTTTAATTCGTGTGAAGCATTCCGCTGCTGGAACTTGATGGCGTTTCACACGGCCGGCTCCGGCACAGCTCTAAGTCGCTTGGCATCAGAGCCATCACGTGACACTCCAGGGTGATGCCCAAACTGCGCTCTGCTCCCTTAAGTGGTCTAAGCATTCCTCTGAAATGTGCACGTTACTGATGTTATTAATGTGCCTTTTTAAAAACTCGATACCGTAGCCACACTCTGATTAAGTTCTGGAGCCTGCGTACCTCCAGTGGAACCCGAGGGCGAGCAGTCCCCGAGCCCAGGGAGGAGCGGATGGAGGGCGGCTGTTCTCGGGCCCTTGCCCCGGTCCCTCTCCTGCGCGGGGCCCCACACCCACCGAGAGCTGGCACGGTTAATGACAGCAGCAGTCCCCAGAAAGGGGGTGTGGGTCGGGCCCGGGCGCTGACAGACACCCCTTCTGTCTGGCTGGTGGGCTGCCCTCAGGGGACACCCAGGACCATGCTCAGCACTCAGTGAGTGAGAACCACGCATTCAAGCTGGACTTGGCCAGCAAAGGGCTGACAGGTTTCAGAACCCTCACCCCTGGTGGGGAGGGGCACCACCAGCCCCTCGCATTTCGGTCACGGGATCGGGGTTCAGCACCAGGCACGCGGCCGTCCTGACGTGGCCCTGCCACCTCACACGTCTCCCTGGGGTCTAACCGAACTCTCATCCCTGCAGCTTCCAGCTCCTGACCCCGGGTCTGCCACCCCCAACACCACTCCAGGCACAGCTCTGCCTGGGGGGCCCCGCATCCCCATGCCTCTGTCCTCTGACTTCGGATGGGGAGGCCGGTGAAGCCCCGGTGCCTCACCACGTGGCGGAGGAGGAGCTGGGTGTGACCGCTCTATAGCACTGTGGTCCCGACCCAACCCAGATTGACCCGAATCCTCTGGAGGCAACGAGATTTGTGTCCACGGAGAAAAGCTGAGCGGCGCGGAGCCTTCCATCAGGCC
>NW_011889150.1:64353-65664 GCF_000151845.1 Pteropus vampyrus
CCACACCCACGCACCTGGCGTTACCTGAACTAAGAAGGTGAGCTCCTAAAAGCTCCCAGGTGGCCTAAAAGCTCCCAGGTGGCCATTTCGACACTTGGGAGCACATTGCTGCAGAGAATGTGCTGCTCACGAGACCAGCCCAACGTGCACAACGGGACGTGGGGCCGCGGGCCCACCGCGTGCATCCCGGGAAGAGCTTGGAGCGCCCTGGAACCTCCCCGCCAGGCCAGGCCCCTGCTACCGCAGGGGGGACATGCCCTCAGGATGTGCTCTCACGTCCCTGTCCCTGCCTGCAGCCAGGGCTGGGAGCTCGGGGCTGGGAGAACAGGTGTCCCCAGGAGCAGGTGGCACCCTCGCATGGTCACTACCCCCTCAGGCAGGACGCCCTCCTTTTCCCGTGCAGTCTCCTGAGACGCCCAGGCCTCACCCCACAGACTATTCTCTATTAAAGGCCTGAGGGCGACACACTCCACCCAATCATGGCTTCGGACTATACCCCACTGGGACAGCGGCCCGGCCAGCTGTGAACCCGTCCTTGGACGCCAATCACGATCGGGGAAGGAGTTCGCGTCCTCCTTCACAAGCAACGTGGAAAGACTGTGTGTGCTACGTGACTGAAAAGCGTGCACGGTTAACACGGCGTGACCACAGGTCACGACTGTCGCCGTCGCACTCTGACAGTAGTCTGGTTATGACTACGCCACACGCTGGGAGGCCGTACTGGTTAAGGTCAGCTTTCCTCCTGCTTCCTTCTCCCGGATGCTGCCGACACCGGCAGGCCTCGCGGGGCCGCGGCTCGGCTCCAGACCACAGCAGCAACACGAGTCGGCGTCTTTCCTTCCATTTCCAAGAAAACACATCTGTGACGCGCTACGAAGCGGTCTGCCCTCTTACAATCCCTTTCTGGTCACGCCTTAAAGTGAGCCAAACTGGGAGGCACCTACGGGCCTCACCCCGTTTCTGGCTTGAGAGCTCACGGCGGGGCTGCCCTGCATCGTGCCAGCGAGAGAATTCTGGGCTGGGCACGGGAGGCCGGGCTGACCCAGCCGCTGCCACCGCGGTGAAGGCAGAGACTGAGAAGTGACTCCCATCCCGCATGGCCTGGCTCATGCATTCACATGTACACTCCACACCCGGCCCAGCACACATACTCACTCGTGCACCCCACACCCGCCCCAGCTCACGCACACTCACTCCACACCTGCCCCAGCTCACGCACACTCACTCTTGCACCCCACACCTGCCCCAGCTCATGCACACACACGCGCACACCCCACACCTGCCCCAGCTCACACAAACGCACACACTCCA
>NW_011889150.1:67924-74907 GCF_000151845.1 Pteropus vampyrus
AGTCCTTCCCAGGGCGTGGTCTGCTTCTCGCAGCCGCTCAGGCGCAGAGCGGGTCCCCATCGGGGCTTGGCCGGAGCCCTGTGCGCCACGGTTTTCTGGGGTGGTGGTTACACAGCCCCTCAAGGAAAACCCGCAAATCTGACGACACACAGAAGAAAAAGTCCAAACTCACCTGCCTAACGCGAGACCCGTGGGCGTCTACCCCGTCCCGACAGAGCTGCAGCCACGCCTGGCAGCGCAGCCGGCCCGCCCCGACCCCGGAGGCCCACGCTGCCCGTCACGTGTGGACGAGCAGTGCGCTTCAGCCCCGTGCGAGTGCAGCCACCACACACCGCCACGGCATAGAGAGGTGACTCCAGGACACAAAGGGGCGGGGTCGTAGCCCGGGGCCCCCGGTGGGGCCGCACAGAGGGGCCACCAGGGCAGGTGGGGCTGAGGCTGAGGGCACAGGCCGCCGGGCATGACGGATCCAACGCCAAACCTGCCACGTGACTTCGGTTTGCTTCTCCCTGCGGTGGACGCCCTTCTCCTGGGCCCACGTGCCTCTGGGGGAGCCGCGACCCCACAGACGGGACAGAGAATGGCTTTCGGGACCAGGCGTTCGGCCTTTTTATCAGCAGCTTTCTGACAGAAGGGGACGGCGCCCTGCAGTGCTGGCCGCGCGCCCCGCCCGGGCTGTACAGGAGCAGGGACGGAAACGCCGTCGGGCGGTCCCGACCGCTCAGGGGGCACAGACGCCGTTTACTGGATTTGCTCTTTAAATTTCTGTGAAAGGACAGTGGAGCGCAGGTTCCTGTAAGTGTTAAATCTGTGTAAAGCTCGACTGATGAGAGAGAGGGTGTCCCGCTGACCGCGATGGAAACTGCTGCGAACTTTAAGAATTCACGGTCTCATCAGATTAATGGCATTAATTGGTATCAATGAGTAAAGAAAGCTGTGGATTTAAAATTAGAAGTACGGTAAATGTTCAGTGTAATAAAACTTCTAAGCATTCAAGAAGAAATTCACTGAACAGACCTGAGGAGCTCAGCAGCAGACGCTCGGCCCTGCACTCCCGCGTGCCGCCTGCCCGCGACCACAAACACCCTCTAAGCCGGGGCGACAAGGGCCCCTTCACAGGCGGCGCCGGTCCGCGCCCGCTCACGCCGGGGCCTGAGGTGTCCCCAGCAACCGCCAGGCCTGCCTCCCCACAGGACCACACTCGCGGGCCGCCGAGGCAAACAGCCACACTGCACACGGTTCATTATTAATCATAAAACCCGACCACCCAAATCCGCACCCCGAAAACCGCTGAGACTGCTGCTGGGATGGGCTGGGAGGCGGCACGGAGCATCCGACCGACGCTCGGGACCGGGGGGCGCTCAAGGTGCTGCACGGATCGTGAGCTGCAGACACAACCCAGATGGATTTCAGAGTCCCCTTACCCTTTCCACATTTTGTGAGGCTGTGTGCTTTTTATTGGGAGATTCTGGAAAAGTAGGAGGCACTGACTGGGCTGAGCTGCCCTCTGCAGTCTGAAAGGCTGGTATTTATCGGGAGGCGGGGCGCAGACTGCCTAGCTGGTACCCTCGGTTCAAACTCCCGCCTGGGTAAAGGGCAGCGAGTTCCCCAGTCCAACGAGGAGACCCGCCCGGAGACGCGTGAGGCCCCAGCGGGCGGGCGGGGGCCACGGAGCCTGCAGCCAGTGCTCACGGGCTCCTACGAGGACCGAGTGCTGTCTGCGGGCGGCTTTCTAGAGCAGAAGGCAGTGCCCACGTGGCAGGCCACACGTCACGTAGCAGGCACAGGGCCTCAGAGTCTGAACATGGAGCCAGGGCTCGTCCAGACCCCCGGCTCTCAACCCTGGCCGCACAGAAGCCTCACCGGGCGTCTCAGAAATGACAGCACGGATGCCCGTGGATCTACACAGCAGGACGCCTGGGCACGCTCCTGGCGGGGCCTCTTCCCTGAGGGGCCCGAGGAGTTGTCCCGGGGGACGAGCATACAGAGCGGCCTCCTGGCTGAGAGGAAGCCGGGCATCGCTCAGATGGTACGAGAGCGGCCTGGTCCACGGGGAGACATGCGCAGCCGCAACAGGAAGCAAAACCCAGGTCAGCGCAGTCGCCATGCCTGCTCTCGGCCACGGGGTCCCACAGACGGAACCCGGCTGAGGCACTCGCAAAGTGCCGTCAAAAAACAGAGCGACTCTGAAACATTCAGGCCTCCACTCACCCGTGCAACACACTACGCATCTCACACGCTTTATGATTTTCAACATTTTTAAGTCCGTTAGGAGTCAGCCAGACATCTTTAAAACGCTTAAATCAAACCGAAAGTCGTGCCAAATGCCCTGCAGCCCCTGAAGAAGTTGCCCTGCCGCCGGCCCCGGGAGCGGCGTGGCAGCGGCACCCGAGGGCCCCGCGGACTCACTCTCTTTGCCTTTCTCCTTGTTCTTGAGCTGCTGCAGCTTCTGCTCCCGGTGCTGCTTCTCCAGCTCCTGCTCCTGGCGGTGCCGCTCCAGCTTCCGCTGATGCTCCAGCAGCTCCTGCTGGTGCTTCATGGCCAGCAGCTCCTGCTGTTGCTGCGGGAGGGGGGGACAGACGTCAGAGCCCGATGCGAAACAGCAGGACGCACGCGTGAAAACCGGCGACGGGCAGCACGCCTCCGCCCAGCGCTGCCGTGGGCCCAGCCCGCACACGGCTGTCCCCACGCGCGGAGTCGGGGTGCTCGACGACCTGGGCATCTGCCGGGCTTTCAAACGTGGAAAATGAAAACAAAATTGGTTGAATTGCTAGAAAATACACAGGCAGCTTTACACCGCCACGCAAGCTGCGAATGCCCTTCACGGATGACAGAGTGCGAAGCGCCAAGGCCGCTCTGGAAGCTGCCTGGCACCCTCTCACAGGGAGGCACACACGCTCGCCCTAAGGTGCGGGGCTCACCCGAGACACGCAAACACACGTGCCGCACGAAGCCTGGGATGAGACCGTGCAGGCAGCCAGGCTCGACACGCCCAGGTGACCCTCAGAGCTGGACACGGCGGTGCACACACACCGCGAGCGAGCCCGGTGAGAGCCAGCACCAAAGCTTCTTGTCTACGGTGTCCTGGAACAGGAAATCCTAAGACCTGCGGATAAAAGTCAAGGCCGCCTCTTGGGGTGAGGCAGGAAGAGAGGCCGGGAGGGCGCGGCCGGGCGTGGGCCTGGCCGCAGGCGGCGGTGCAGACGTTGGTGCTCACCACAGTTTGAGGGCACCGGACACACGCTCGAGATCTGTACAAGCCGCAGTGAATGAATGACACCTCGTACTCTCAGAAATGACACGACTGGTGGCGTCAAAACTGTATTTGCAAAAGCAGCACAAACAAGGCTAAAATGCCAAAGGCAGACGAGAACAACCTGCTGCGCTCCTTAGGGTACAAAGGTGAACTCGACGTAACGGCTGCTGTAAGTTAATGAGATCGCAACACGCAGCCCGCTCCAAAGGGGAGAGGGTGAGACTCACAGACGTGGCCACGAGTAAACGGGGGGAAAGTCCCGCCTCACCTGTGATTCACGCCACCTTCTCTTATCACACGGGATCGGGTGGCAGGGAGCGTGCCGGCCCAGCTGGCCAGGCTGCAGGCAGCTCGGTTAGCCAGACCCCGGTCCGTGTCCCCTGCTCCTGCGTCCCCCTCCCAGGGGGGCTGCACAGACAGGCCCTCGGCTTCTGCACCAGCCGCTCACCAGCCCAGACCTAAGTGGGCAGATGTCTACGGCGGGTTAGGGACTCAGATATCCTCTCGGCCATGCACAGTGGGACAGTGAGCCAACAACAGAGACGAGGACGGTAACCGACACTCACTGAGGCCCCCTCAGGGCCTGACACTCATCACGGACTAAACGCCATAGCAATCCTGAGGCACGAGGCTCATGGCGACAGGCAGCCGCTGACCGGAGGCTGGGCGGAGCCCTGGCCCCACCGAGGGCAGCAGATGCGTGAGAGGCCCCACCGCCAGGGCCTCGGCAGGCTTCCTGGGCCCCAAGTCCCACGATCAGCCAGAGCAACAGGCAAATCAAGGAAAGAGGATGTCACACAGCTTAGCCCTCCTTCCAGTTAAAGATGCAACGTGTCACCTGCCACGTCTGGGCTTCTGTGAGGTTCACGTCACGCTACGCCGAGTGTTCAAGAAAAAGCACGTCAACTGTGGAAACCCCCAAGGTGAAAACGTCACTCTTCCGTCCTCTAAATAAAGCGCATACCCAGGCACACAGCACGGGTCCGTGCTCGCCAAAAAGACGCCGCTCGGCAAAACTTCAGAAGAAACTGGCAATGACGAGCGAGGAAAAGAAACACAGCCAGCAACTCACAGATGCCCGTGCGTGCGGTGGGGGTGGGGGGCCGGCCTCCCGATGACCGAGGGCCGGTGCCGGGCCGGCCCCCCACCCTCCACAGCCTTGCCCACTCGCCTGGGCTGTGGCCCCAGCTCCGGGCCCAGCCCGGCCAGTGGCCCAATGGCAGAGCTTGCAGACACAGGGCCAGGGTGGAACCTTCAGTCTCTGGCCTCCAGCTCTAGCTGGCCTGTCCGGCCATACCTGTGGTCACACACACAGCAGTGATTTACTGAGTGTGGAGTAAGCGGGCGGCACTCCTGACCACAGGGGACCCACAGCCCTGTCCACAAACACGGCTGCCTCCCTGCTTCCGCAAGGGGGCGGCGGGGGGGGGTCCACCCGAAAACACACCACGGCCAGAGAGGACGGTGTAGCTAGGACCCAGACCAGAGCCAGAGCAAGGAGGAGAGACTGCGGTCCCCACGGTGACCCGGGCTGGGGGCCTGGACAGAAGACCGGGTGTCCGGGCCCTGCGTGGCCGCGCATGCTTCCCCGGGAGACACTGCCCCTGGAGGGCGGCCACCCCCCCATCCAGTGCCCTGGGCTGGGGGCAGGGGCTGGCACACCAGTCAGGCACCGGCGGGAATGGGCGCCCAGCTCAGTGCCTGCCTGTGGGGTTCGTGGACGAGTGTCACTTTCCCGTGGAGGCAGAATTACATCCCAGGCAGGCGCCTTCCACACACTGGGGCAGTGGGGTCAGGGACGTCGGCAGGCGCCTTCCACGTCCTTCCTCGTCGCCTTGCCCGGCTTCCTGGGGGGCACTCGGCAGGCAGCTGGGGGCGTGCAGGGGCCAGACCGCCCAGACGTGAGCTGGCGCTGCCCACTGCCATGCCCGCAGACTGTGGGCTCCCGGGTCCGCTTCGTAGCTGGGAGGACTGAGCGGGGTGACATCTGGGACACACTTAGAACAGCCTAGCACCGAGCTTCACCGACGTCATCTGGAAGATGGTGCCCAAAGAGTTCGACTTCCCTGGACACTGGGACGTCCCCCTAGGGACGAACAGTGCCCTCCCGAGGACCCCGGGAAATGGCACGACAGGGGACATGTTCCCAGCACTTCTGAGCCCGTGACGGGCTTCCTAGCCCCGCAGTTGGCCGCCAACAGCGCGGTTTGGCCCGGCCACGCGCCCGCTCTGGCCCCGAGAGCTCTGTTACCACGCGAGTCACTGCTAACGGGGCACAGCAGTGGCGCCTTCCTCCCTTTCAGGAGAAAAGCCGCATCACAGCTCTGTGGCAAAACCGTGACGGAGCGGGGCTGCGGTGTGCCCCTCGGCGTCCCGTTCCAGACACGGTGCTCAGAGCGTGCGACCGTCACGCCCAGGCTCGCTGGGCCGCGCGCGCTGAGCCATGCCTGGATCCGCGTGGAGCCCCGCCCGAGCCCCCACGGCCGGGTCCGCGATCACAAGGAACACGGCCCCAGGGGGTCAGGACACCAGCATGAGAGCTGAGCGCTGGGTCTCGGAGAGAAGTGTGCTCCCCTGGGTACCACCCGCCCCCCAGGTGGCCTCTGCACGGCCCGTTCCCCGTCACCGGCTCACTACCCACGCACTGCCTAAATGGCGAGCGCGTGGAAATTCGCTCAACACAGTCTGACGACGTTTACTTTTCGGCCAGGACCCAGGACAGCGAGGTCTTCCGGTCACCATCACGGGAGCACTGGGAAGCACAGCCACGGACTCTGGGGTTGGAACCCACAGGACGAGGGAGGACAGGACTGCCCTGCAGTTTCAGTGAGAGCAGCAGCTGCGGATCCGGCCCCAACCCCCTCGTGCCTCGCGGCAACCCTGAGTGACCCCGTCCTCACACTCAGACAGAAGTCACACGCTATCAGGATCACGACAGGGAGTGACCTGTACGCTGAAGCCCATAAAACTGAAGGTGACGGGAACGCAGCAGACCTCGGCCCCCTCACATTTCAGGTCTGTCTCCTGATCTTGGGACAGAGTCCCCTACGCCCGCAGATTTGGGGAATGGAGGGTGAACTGGATGGCGAGGACGGCCCGCTTCCTCCCTCCGCTCCCCTGCCCGGCGGCGCCCCAGGCAGGCTCCCGCCGTGCTGGGACGGGGTGGAGGAACAAGTGTCACCAGTGCCGTCTGTGGAACCAAGGGCTCGGTGTCATGCTCAGTACGAGCCGGAATGGGTGCCGCGCTGAGTGTGTGAAGGTCAAGTCTCCTCTACGGAGGGAGGAACCGTTGAGAAGTTATGTTTTGCAGGACGAAACCATTAGAGCGATTTAAAATAGGGTAATTTCTCTAAGGAACGACAGGAACAGATACCATTACTCTAAGCAGAGGCTGACGCTGACGCTGAGTGCCTCGGAACCAGAACTCGGATCCCTGGGGTCCGCTTCGTCCACTCAGGCGTCGGGACTGAACGTCCCCATGTTCAGGGGGAAACCTGGCCAGACATTTCCAAGGGCGCACTGAAGGACAGACACTGGGGACAGGGCCCTGACGGCCCCAGCCGAGGACGGAGACCTTCCCAGTGTCCAGCATGCGGGCACCTGCCCTGCTCACAGGGCCTCCATGCAGGCCGAACGGGAGCTGACCGGTTGGCAGAGGCGGCAGCGGTCAGGCCGCATCGGAGGACAACGGCGCCGTCACGCCAAGGCGGGCAGCTCTGCAGCTCAC
>NW_011889150.1:75667-76396 GCF_000151845.1 Pteropus vampyrus
GCTGAGTGTGTGAAGGTCAAGTCTCCTCTACGGAGGGAGGAACCGTTGAGAAGTTATGTTTTGCAGGACGAAACCATTAGAGCGATTTAAAATAGAGTAATTTCTCTAAGGAACGACAGGAACAGATACCATTACTCTAAGCAGAGTCTGACGCTGACGCTGAGTGCCTCGGAACCAGAACTCGGATCCCTGGGGTCCGCTTCGTCCACTCAGGCGTCAGGACTGAACGTCCGCATGTTCAGGGGGAAACCCGGCCAGACATTTCCAAGGGCGCACTGAAGAACAGACACTGGGGACAGGGCCCTGACGGCCCCAGCCGAGGACGGAGACCTTCCCAGTGTCCAGCATGCGGGCACCTGCCCTGCTCACAGGGCCTCCATGCAGGCCGAACGGGAGCTGACCGGTTGGCAGAGGCGGCAGCGGTCAGGCCGCATCGGAGGACAACGGCGCCGTCACGCCAAGGCGGGCAGCTCTGCAGCTCACACCAGGTCCCTGCGCCGGGCTCCGGGCCATGTCAGAAGTCCTTGGAGCCCGAGGCAGCCACGCCACCAGCACTTCCCGGGCGCGCACAGCAAACAGCGCGCTTCAGGACCATGGCCAACACCACCGGCATGTTGAGATGTCTTCCGGTTGTCAGCGCGTTGGATGCACAGGACGAAACGTGAAACTGTCCAGCACCCCACGTCTCGGACTTGAGGTCTGACGTTCCCTGCTGTCTGGTCACGTGGT
>NW_011889150.1:76446-77083 GCF_000151845.1 Pteropus vampyrus
CGGCCCCAGCCGAGGACGGAGACCTTCCCAGTGTCCAGCATGCGGGCACCTGCCCTGCTCACAGGGCCTCCATGCAGGCCGAACGGGAGCTGACCAGTTGGCAGAGGTGGCAGCGGTCAGGCCGCATCGGAGGACACCGGCGCCGTCACGCCAAGGCGGGCAGCTCTGCAGCTCACGCCAGGTCCCCACGTCGGGCTCCGGGCCATGTCAGAAGTCCCTGGAGCCCGAGGCAGCCACGCCACCAGCACTTCCCGGGCGGGCACAGCAAACAGCGCGCTTCAGGACCATGGCCAACACCACCAGCATGTTGAGACGTCTTCCGGTTGTCAGCGCGTTGGATGCACAGGACGAAACGTGAAACTGTCCAGCGCCCCACGTCTCGGACTTGAGGTCTGACGTTCCCTGCTGTCTGGTCACATGGTTGAATCCCGGCTTCAAACAGAACCAGCCGCCAGCCCACCACGAGCACCCCACCCCCAACGCGCCCCAGTCTCGATGGGTGAGACCGTTACTGACCTCCGGGGTCTGACACACGTGCCCGCTGCCCTAAAATGAAGCGAGTCCCCAGAAACAACGCACTGGGACAAAGTCCTGGAGCCCGTCCTGGGCATGTGGTGGGGGGTGGCGGGGGAGAGGC
>NW_011889150.1:78323-80186 GCF_000151845.1 Pteropus vampyrus
CGTGAACGTCCCAGCGGGGCTTCCGCGGCCACAAAATCAGGTTTCCTTTCCATTTTATTCCCGTCCTTGCAAGGAAAAGAGTCACTCTCACTGAAAAGCTCGCAAAACTCTCCGACCCTGCGAACTGCACAGACCGCACGAGCAGACACGTGCACGGAGTCGCCCTGACTAGTCAAACGGCACGCACGGCGACACGACGCCGGCATGGTTCCCGCCTCTCAGCTCCGCGACTGGAGACGCCTCTGCCGCCTGGGGAAGGGGCCAGCCCACGCTGGCCACGCCCGGGAGGGCGCACGGGCCTGTCAGCCGGGCAGCTAGGCAAGATGCTTCGCACACGCACCGCACACGCACACGCACACGCACACGCACACGCAGTCCTCGTTCGAAGGGGCCTAACCTGAGGACACGGCTGGCCAAGTGCGCCAGACCCTGCCCGGAGGGCGGGCAGTGCGGCCCAGTTTAGGAACCAGAGCACAGCACACGAGCCCCACCGTGCGGCTCCCTCTGGCTGGCCCGTGCGCCAGGCACCGCATACGGGGGCCTGTCACCACACTGCTGCCACCGCACTGGGGGACAGGTAGCCCAGAGCTTCCAGGACCCTGGATTCAGCCCTGACTGCAGCGGCAATGGAGCCACAGTGTGGGGTGCCCCCCGATGCCAGCAGCCTGGGGGCTCCACCACCCCTGGGCATTCCCAGGGTCCCTGCCCTTGGCCCGCGCCCTGGTGCTGGCGGGGGCAGGGTCAAACACCACGCGCAGAAAGCACACTGTGCACGGTCCCGACGCCCCTCCACGGCGCAGGCGCGGCACACGCCACGAGCTGACGAGCAGCGCCGCTGAGCTGGCAGTCTGCTCATCGGGGAACTGCCGATCAGGGCCCCAAGCTCGCCGAGTTAGCGGGGCAGCAGGTGCCCCAGAGGGAGTCTGAGGGACAGGCGTGTCCCGGCCTGCCGCGGGTCAGCCTGCCCTCAGGCCTCCCACACCTGCCCTGCTCGCTCTCCAGGCCAGGCCGCTGTGGCCGCGGCTGGACCCCCTGCACGTGTCACTCTCCCTGTGCGTCCCCTTCGCAGAGCCTCAGGCCAAAACACAAGAGGGAAGCTTCCAGAAGCACGGGTACCACTGGCAGCTGCTCATTCCAATGACCGGCCACACTGGCCCCGGTGACCTCTGAACCCTGACCGCTGAGAGACGCCACTGCAAGTAGGGGAGTCACCAGCCAAGGCGCCCCTCACCTGCCACGCAGGACCCCCCACTGCGCCCCAGCCCGGCATCCAAAGAGGTTTAGACGGGTCACCACTCCAGCTCGCGCGGGCCGTCTCATTAGAAGCGCAACAGACTGACCAGGGGTTAGGTGAGGGGTCAAGTACTTCCGTGTTCACGCTTAACTATGAATTTACTTATCAAGACCCACCCTCGAAGTTCCCATTCTTAGAAAAGCAAGGACCAGCGGCTGCTCGCCGAGCCCTGTGAACGCTGGAGAGCCACACGGAGCTCACCTCGGGTCACCTTCCCCTTAATCCGAGAGTTGGGACAGGTGGCGCATTACATTCTGGCAAAGGGACAGGGCTCCTGACTTGTCTCCGGCTGAGTGCTTCACGTAACTCTGTAAAGTCCACGCGGTAACCGCCGAGGAAGTCTGGGTCGGGCAGCTCCTGTGCCCGGGCGTGGCTGGTGGCTGCGGTGAGGCCTGTGGCCGTGTCTCTCCCTCATCTGCACCCAATGCCCGCCAGGCAAAAGGACACCGGGTGCATCTGCAAGCAGAGCCGCCTGGTGACACGGCCTATTTTAGGGACTAGGCTGTGGGCACATAACCTCCAACACCCGACCCCTTACATCTCTCATTAAACCCACAGTGGGAGGAGCC
>NW_011889150.1:81911-83830 GCF_000151845.1 Pteropus vampyrus
CCATAAATTTCCAGAACACGTTTAAAGGGCTTGACGAGGAAGCATCCTGAAGTTCGTCCGGGGGAATAAACGAGCCAGACAGGCTAAGGAAGCGTGAACGTGTGGGGACAGGCGCCGGCTCGAGACAAAGGCGGCGGGAGCCGGGCGCCCGCTGAAAGCTGTGAGCTGTCGCCATGGGGCAGAGAGGCCGGGCTGGGCCGGGCCGGGCCGGCCAAACGCACGCGCACGGGGTGGGGGTGGAGGCGGCACTCTTACCCAGTTAGGAAAAGTGTTCTGATTTATGAGTGAGGACAGGACAAGCAGGTAACACTGATCGCAAGGAAAACTAAAGCCAAATGACAACCTATAACGGACACTGAAAAATGCTCTTCCTTTACGAGGAGCTCTCCCGCACCAAAGAGATAAAGACGCAACAGAAAATGGCAACGCAAACAGTAATTAGTAGAAACAGCGCACACAGTCGAGCGCAGGGAACGTGGTCGCCCCCCACGGGGACACGCATGACGTGAGACGGAGGGAGACGCATTGGGGACACGGCCACCGAGCCTTCGGATTGCCGGGGCCGGGGCGGTCCCCATGGAAGGGCAAGCACGGGGTGCCCCGTCCTGGGTCGGGCCGCGGGCTCACGTGCGGTGGCCGCCACCCAGGACGACTCGGCCCGTGCCACCTGTCCTGCTCGCCGTCGCCTTGCTGCTTCGTCCGCGGAGTGAGCAGCGTGTGTGTGAGGGAGCGCGGGAGCAACGGACACGTGCCCGCTCAGGGCTGCTGCTCGTCGGGGAGAGCAGCGTGGCCCGAGGAGCAGAAGCCACAGAGGAGCAGTCATGTGGGGTCAGCCAGGCCGCGCTGCTTCGCCCGGACGAATGCGCGCAGTTCCTGCGCGAGAAGCGAACACGTCAAAAACCGAAGCCAGTCTCAATGCCACACCCTGCGAGTGCTGCCGGACGCTGCCGTGCGCCGCGCTCGCTATGAGGCTGCGCGGCGAGCGCTGGCCCACGTGTCACAGGGCACGTGGCGGCACAGGGAAAAGGCCGCGCCGCGAGCAGAAAACGCGGCCGTCGGGCCCCGCTCTCCGAAGCAGTGGGTGCACGCGCACGGCCCGCACGGCATGAGGCCACAGAGCTGCACCTAGAGACGTGGCGGCCGATGGCTCAGAGAAACCCTTCCTCCTTTGTCACTTCCAGGTGCTGACACACCTGACATCAATGACTCGCAATCAGAAGTTCCCCTCCGATGCAAACGTCCCTTGGAAGCCCGGCACGGCCTGGGGTGCAAACAGCCGCAGCGCTGGCTCCCCACACCCAGCCGGCAGTGCTGAGGCCCCGGCCTGCCTCCTCCTGGCCGATGCTCCGGCCACGTCCCCGGGGGCCGCTCCTCCTGGGGTGCGGTGGGTTTACCAATCGGCTCTGGAGGAAGGTTTGGGGGACGACGTGGCAAGCAAAGAATTAAGAAGGGTGCGCGTCTGGGTGAGGAGGGCCCCTGGGTGCAGGCACCGGGCACAGGCACCATCCCACCCCGCACCCAAGCAGCTCCAGGGACGGAAGAAACGGCTTCTGAAAGGGATACGAATCCGCGGAGCGAAGGCTGCACGGAGGGGCACGGAGGGCTGGACAGCAGGCTGGTCGCCCGAACCTCCTCAGACGCACAGCAAGTGGGACGAGAAACGCCCGGCAGAGAGGGTGGCGGCACCGCCAGGGAATGAGGTGACAGTGCTCCCACAGCACCCAAACGCCAGGGGCGGCACCGCGCGGCTCTCGAGTGTCCGAATGCTCCCATCGGGGAGGCCAGGTGTCAGCCCGTTTCCGACTCAAAACGTCAGTCTTCGCGTAAATCACCTGTTCACGGAAACGTCGCTGCTCGCGGGCGGAGCAGCTAGGACGGCACGCCTGGCCCCGGAGGACGGCCAAGACGGGCCCGGCCGC
>NW_011889150.1:85150-87356 GCF_000151845.1 Pteropus vampyrus
GGCTAGCGGGGGGCAGCAATGCAGGGTCTTCCATTCAGGGAGGACGTGGGCCAGAGGAGGGCGTGGGCCAGAACAAGGTGCAAGCCTTCTAGAACAGGGTGCAGGCCAGAGGGCGCGGGCCGTAACAGGGCGCGGGCCTGGGAGCCCAGTCGGGAGGACACAGGGGTCCGGGTCTGCCGGCTGGCCCCACGCCATGCTGACTTGAAACATTAGAAACATATATTTCTTTGATATAAGCAAAAGAATTAAAAATACAACTAACTCCCAAAGCAGCAAATCTAGATAATGACCTTCCAGCTCTCCGTGTGCTATCCCTGTTGATAAAATAGTTAACAACTTCTGGGCGCAGCACCCCCCAGGCCCCAAACTCTGCTGTCCCAGCCCTCGCTGGGGTACAGTGCTCATCCAGACCCCTTTCCAGGGAGGAGGGGACTAGCCGTGCGTGATGAAGGGGGAGACGGCAAAGAGACTGTGTCAAGGGCAAGAGCAGCGCCGAGGGCTGGACCCCTTCCAAAGCATCTTCTTTACCCAAAGTTAACGATTCAAGTTATATTTTAAAAATTATTCTCTTTCTAATTACAAAATGCTGTTCAAATTAACCGATGATTTAATGACACTAATTAGATTGTGTGCTAAAGAAGTCTGTCTGGCAAACATGAACGCCAAGTGTCGCTGACAAATGATAGCTCATAAAGAGTCTAAATCATCAAAACAAAAAGCCGATGGATTTAACGACAGTTTCAAAGTTTAAACGGCTTTTGCGATCTCCATTTTAAATGGAAAAACGAATGATTAACATGCAGAGAACAGGTAACCTTGAGATTGTGCCTGTGCTGTTGAGCACCAGGCCCGAGCCACGTTTCTGGGGCACCATCATCTCCGCGTCCAGCCCTGAGCTCTCCTGGTGACACCCCAGCTTGAAAGGCTCCCCGATAGCCGGCCATCCCTGCACGGCCTGACGTGAGGGCTCGGAAGAGGTCTGTCATCCACCCCACAGCGGTGACACAACCCTGAAGCGCCAGGTGAAGACAAGGAGTGAGAGGAGCGAGGCCCAGCCGGGCAGAGGGTCACAGCGCAGGAGCCCGACGTGGCCTTGCCCTGGCCTTGCCCTGGCCAGTGGGCAGCACAGGCCCCAAGGTCTTGCTGTTTCTTGCTTCTGAGAGCTGCCTCTGAGGAGCTCGCATCTAAGAGGTTTGTTGACTTCTCGATTTCTCTTGCTATTTTTTCTTGTGGAGGCTGTAAATCCCACTGACTCACACATGAGAACGTAGAAGATCAGTGTGCTCCCTGATCCCAGCACGGGCAGTCGCCACTGCAAGTTCAGGGCACAGCGGTGTGCGCACACCGTCTGTACGCTCCCACCACGCTGACACACGGGGTAGGAGCGTGCCTGCTGAGGGCAGTGAAGGAGAGGGACACGCGACTCGACAGGCAGCTGCCACGTTCTCTCTCTAGCCAGGCGCTGGCTGGACCTGCAAACGCATCACCAGGTCGAGAGGTGTGGGACCAGGGACCGGTGGGGACACTCAGTGCTCTGGCCTCAATATGAAGGGTGGTGACAGGGCCCGGCAGCCACGAGGTCAGAGCAATGCTTCAGGCTCCCGAGGGGAGGTGAGGGTACAGGATCCTGGCGGCAGATACTCTGGGACACCGCTGTGGGCAGCACCTGTCACATTGGCCGGGGATGACTATGCTGGATGGCAGGGCTAGGGGTCAGTTCTAAACGGCTTTCAGGGCGGACAGAATGCGAGGCTACTGCCTCAGAGACGAAGGAGACAGGCGGCCTGCCGGGGCTCCTGTCCCTCACCATGGGGCCTGCCGGTCAAGGCCACTGTGTGCGGGCGCACGCGGTCATCTGGGTGACACCAACAACCTGCGGCTGCCTCCCAGTCCTGACAAGCACGGCGCACTGCCCACCACGGCCGGGCCCTCAGCAGGAGGGGGACCGGGCCAGCCTGAGCCTGCCGGCCCCGGGCACAGTACGCACGCCATTGCGACACAGCATGGGCCTGCAGCTGGCAGGTCCCAGCAGCCAGGGGAGCACTGTGGGGCGTGTGCGCTCGGAGTCAGGGAAGCGGGGCGCTGCTCCCCTGGACGAGCGCACCTTCTCAAAAGCGAAGGGTCACCACGGCTGCAGATGCGCTGCCCTCCATGGAGGCTGGTGGCACCTTTGTCAGCCAGGACCACGGGCCCCTCCCAATGCTGA
>NW_011889150.1:87406-98113 GCF_000151845.1 Pteropus vampyrus
GGACAGAATGCGAGGCTACTGCCTCAGAGACGAAGGAGACAGGCGGCCTGCCGGGGCTCCTGTCCCTCACCATGGGGCCTGCCGGTCAAGGCCACTGTGTGCGGGCGCACGCGGTCATCTGGGTGACACCAACAACCTGCGGCTGCCTCCCAGTCCTGACAAGCACGGCGCACTGCCCACCACGGCCGGGCCCTCAGCAGGAGGGGGACCGGGCCAGCCTGAGCCTGCCGGCCCCGGGCACAGTACGCACGCCATTGCGACACAGCATGGGCCTGCAGCTGGCAGGTCCCAGCAGCCAGGGGAGCACTGTGGGGCGTGTGCGCTCGGAGTCAGGGAAGCGGGGCGCTGCTCCCCTGGACGAGCGCACCTTCTCAAAAGCGAAGGGTCACCACGGCTGCAGATGCGCTGCCCTCCATGGAGGCTGGTGGCACCTTTGTCAGCCAGGACCACGGGCCCCTCCCAATGCTGAAGGCAAAGCAACGAGGCCTGGACTTGCGGCAGCTCCGCAAAGCGCCCCCTCCCTGGTCCGCCCAATGCCGACCTCAGAAGGCCAGCTGAGGCGGGGTGCAAAGTGGCAGTGACAGCCACAGCCACACCAAACCAACGACCTAACTGCCAAGACCCGAGGGCCGCCACGGCTACGCCCGGCACAGCCGGTCTCACGGGGCGAGGGCTGAGCTGTGGGCACGCCTTTGGCGGGCACGCGTCCGGGAGCCGCAGGCACAGCGACGCGGCTGCCCGTGCCAGGTGACAGCGCCAGCTCTGGGGGAGTCCGGACAGAGTGACGCCACCCCCGGCACAGCGACCTCCCTTCTCAGCGGGATCGTTAAACGAACATGACCGGGCGGGAGCTGCTCCCGCGGGAGGAGGGGCTGCTGGGGCAGGTGGCCGCAGGCACGAGCCGTCCAGGCGCAGGCCAGCGCCTGAGGACACTGAGGCCGGGCCGAGCGACCCTCGCCACCGACGGCAGAGGGGCTGCGCTGGTCTCTCCTGGGGGCAGCTAGGAAGCACCGGGTGGGGCGAGGGTGCCCTGCCTGGCCCAGCAGCACCGGCCTCGGGGGCCACGAGCACCTGCATGGCGGCCGCTCTGCGCACGTCCGGCCTGTGACGCGTACGAGACCACGCGCGGACTCAGCTTTACATCGAGTGCACGTGGCAACGTTTTAGAATGTGACGTGAAATCATGTGTTTACAGCGATGGGACCTGTGGGTGGCCAGGCTCCCAGTGGCCAAGGACCCTGGCCTCCTGGTGCTCGGCCCCATCTACACAGCTCCCAGGACGGGCTGCGGTGGGCTGCGTGACCAGGACAATGAGGCAGGAAGAAGGGTGACGTCACCTCCAAAATGACGCCACAGAAGACACCGAGGCTCCCGTCTCCGTCACCCGGAAGCGGTGCTGCGAGAGGACCAGGGGACGTGGACCGGAGCCCAGCCAGCCGTCAGGTGACACGGCGGCCCTGGCTGACAGCCTGACGGCAACCCCGTGACACCCTGAGTCCCAGCCACCAGCCACGCTGGTCCCGGATGCCCGACCCACAGGAAGCAGGAGATAACACGGTTGTTTTAATCCGCTAAGTTTTGGGGTAATTGTTACACAGCAATAGGTAACTCACAACCTGGGTTCTTTGATTTTTGCTTTGTTTTACGGTGGCTGCTAGAAGACGTAACATCACCTACGTGACTGTACCAGACCTGCACGTTTCCGCTGGGCGGCGTTGCTCTAGATGGTTCTAAACGCAGCAAAAGCATAACACGGTCGCAGACTTACGTAACTTTGCTATCCATCACTCACACACGTTTGTTTCCAATGCATCTGATTTTAAAATCTGGGATCGGGTTAGATATTTGTGGAGATAAAGTACCCACACCCTCCCTCCAAAAAGGATCTATGTTAGTTTTTCTTATTCCATTTAAAAGGAAAAAAAATATTAACATCTCTTTCCGGTTACAAAAGGTCAATGGCAAAAACTGAGAAGAGACACACACCCAAGTGCCAGGAAGAAAGTAACGGGCTGCAGGCCCCGCGCCCAGCACCCACAGGGACCCACGCTGGTGGCTGCAGGCCCCGCGCCCGGCACCCACAGGGACCCACGCTGGTGGCTGGCTTCTCCCCCCGGGCACGTCCCGCCTGTGGACACGCCTCACACTTGCCGATGACCTTAGGGGGTGAGCGTGCGCCCCGCTCTGCGTGCGCGCTTCCACACTGGGGTGCCCACGTGCCGTGTCCCCGTACACGCCGTTCCCGCCACGCCGTGCTGACCCGGGCTCCGAGGGCGCGGCTCACCTTGACGTGCTCGTGGAGCTGGGCCTCGTGCTGCCGGGACAGCTGCTCGTGCTGCCGCTGGAACTCGGCGATGAGGATTTGCCGCTGCAGCTGCTGCTTCTGCTTGAGGGCCAGGAGCTCCTGCTGCAGCTGCTGCTCCCGCAGCGCGGGCTCCGACACGGCCAGCGGGAACTGGTGGTCCAGGCGCAGGTCCATGGGCACCGCCGGGGGCGCCACTTGCAGGGGCAGCGCCGAGGCCACATCCACTGCGGAGAGAGCACAGCACAGCAGGGCCGGTCACTGCGGGCTCCGAGCACCCCCTCCTGCCCCGAGGCCCCGGCCGGCCTCCAGGAGGCCCCATGAGCTGAAGGTATCTTACGCTTCAGTTCCTGTCCCCCACCCTCCTGCCCGACCGGCTCACGATGAGGGGCTCAGAGGTGTCTGCGGGGCGCCCCCCCTTGGCGGAAGGTCAGACCAGGACACGCACCCACACGCTCTCCCCCTGCACCCCGTGCTCCACGGGGGGAGGGGGCCCTGCTCTCTCAAAGGACCCCGCTGCCTGTCGTGGCAGTGCTTGGGAAAGCCAACGAAGAGGAAAAGGAAGACAAGGCTCGCGAGAGTGAACCCCCGGCAGCAGACCGGCCCGTGCTTCTCCCCCCGTTCACAAAGCCACCGAGGGCTGTTTGCCCGAGCCGCAGGACGGCGTGTGCCACTGAAGTGGTCCAGATAGGCACTCGGGACGAGGGCCGTTGCGATGGTGAAGGCAGCGCCCTCTCAGAAAACATGTTTACCAACTGCAGCTGCCCAAGGCCTGCCCGCCGCCACCCAGCACAGTGTCGGCAGCCGGTGGTGCTTCTGTGCCTCTCCAGGACCCGGCCAGGACCCGGCACGCATCGCCCCGGAGACGCCACCAGAGATTTCGGTTAGAAGAGATTTCAGTTAGAAGCATGAGCCACTAAGTCAACCCCAGTGCTTGCGGACCGATACCAAACTAAAGCTCTCAATTCTGGACGTCACGGCACCACGACAGGCCCACGTCCGAGAAGTCGGAAGTACATGCGGCTGCCCTGGGACCCTGCGCTACGGCCGCGCGCCCAGGGACCCTGCGTGGTGCTTCTCAGACACCCAGCAGACGCCCCAGCGGCTCTGCTCAGAAAGTCCAGGCAGAGGCAGGAGGCCGGGACCTCCGGGGGTGGACTCAGAGAGGAGCCCCCGCTCAACAGACAAGGGCCACCAAGGACTAGTTCCTCTCTTCCGGGCCATCTCTGCTGGTCCCCGAGCAAAGGCCATGTGAGGGCACGACTCGTCTGTGTCTGACGGGCCCCGGCCCCTCCAGGCCCAGGACCTGACCCCCGGCCGCACACATGGCCCAGCCCCACTGCCTGCGAGTGGGGCTGCCCTCAGGGCAGAGTCTTTCTGTGGTCACTGCCGTGGTGGCTGGTCCCACACCGGCCGTCCTGGGGTTAAGGCGGGGGGTGGTGTGCTGCCGAGGGCGGGCCCGGCTCCAGCAGAGGCCTGACTGCTAAGCCCAGAGCCCAGCGGCTGCCCTGCAGTCCCAACCAGAGTGTCACCACGCCTGCTGTGAGGCCCTGGCCGTGCAGCCGAGTCCAGGGGGCCGCCCGGTGGCCCTGAGGTTCCCTCCCACCCCACGGCCACGGTGAGCGAGGCCCCAGGAGCCTGGAGCAGCTCTAACACACGGGGGTGGGGGGGGAAGCGGTAGAACCAACCGGGGGGCCCCCCGGAAAGCTCCCAACATGCGGCCTTTTCTGTAAACACTAACTCTGTCCTTTAAGCACTGACGAGCATGGGTGACACCTGCTGGTTGTTTCTCTTCTGTCCCCCAAACCAGTGACATACAGCCACCAACTTTCTAAAGATATGTATTTTTGTCCAATGGGGCATTGGGTTTGACGTATTCACAGGTTTTAATTGGATGATTACGTGAGAAAAACCTACACAAATGCATGTTTTCATGGACAAGACCAGGGAACAGTGGGTCCCATCCCCCACCACGTACAAGCTGGTGAGACTGGATTTTACTAAATTCCTTTCTTTGCTTTCTTTGGTCATTTTTATTAAGAAACGTAACAAAATGAAAAAACTGTGTAAACGTCAGTTTCATAAAACCTCAACATCTTCCCGTTTGCTTCAGATTCCTCTCGAATCGGATCGCGCAGAGGTGGGACAGGGGCTCGGTGAACGAGCTCAGAGAAAGGGTGACGGGCTGCACCCCTGCAGCTCCGCACGGAGCGACGTCTCCGAGGGGATTCCGTCTTCGCTTTTCCTTCTGGGGTGTGGCGTGGGTTGGAGTGGGGGTACAGGTTGGAATGGGGTGGGGTGCGGTGCAGGTGCAGTTTCAGGGTGCAGGTTACAGGTGGGGTGGGGTGCAGGTGCAGTTTGGGGGTGCGGGTGGGGTAGGTGCGGGTGTGGTGCAGGTGCAATTTGGAAGTAGGGGTGGGGGCTGGAGTGGGGGTATAGGTGCGGGTGGGTGGAGGTGCAGTTTGGGGGTGCGGGTGGGAGTAGGGGTTGGATTGGGGGTATGGGTACGGGTCGGGTGGAGGTGCAGTTTGGGGATGCAGGTGGAGGTGGGGTGCAGGTGCAGTTTGGGGGTGCGGGTGGGAGTAGGGGTTGGATTGGGGGTATGGGTGCGGGGCAGGTGCAGTTTGGGGATGCAGGTGGAGGTGGGGTGCAGGTGCAGTTTGGGGGTGCGGGTGGGAGTAGGGGTTGGATTGGGGGTATGGGTGCGGGTGGGGTGGAGGTGCAGTTTGGGGGTGCAAGTGCAGTTTGGGGGTGCAGGTGGGGTGACGTGCGGGTGTGGTGCAGGTGCAATTTGGAAGTAGGGGTGGGGGCTGGAGTGGGGGTATAGGTGCGGGTGGGTGGAGGTGCAGTTTGGGGGTGCGGGTGGGGGCGGGCCCGAAGGCGAGTACGGTATTACCTGCTTTCAGAAGCACGGCGGCGCTGAGCGCTTTACCGAAATCGTCGCCCCTGTGGGTGATGAGCAGGTCCCACCGCTCCCTCTGCCCCCCACTGACACCATCAGACGCTCGTCCTCCAGGAACCTGGTCCCGTGCCTCATAACCGCACTGAACGGATCTCAGGTCAGTCGGCCTCGGCTTTCGAAGGCCAGAGCCGACTCTGCCCTTTGGGTTTACGCACGGTCACCGACGGCCGGAGCCGTGACTGTTTTCCTGAGGACCGCCCAGGCTACGTCCACAGGAGGGAGCGGCCACGGCCCCTCTCTGCCTGCACGGCGAAGCAGCGGCGCTTCAGCTTCAGGAAACCACCGCAGAGGATGAGTGACAGTCATACCGCCCGACATTCGTAAGCACTGTTACCTCACTGGCCCCTGCCCGTAAGAATGGCCAAGGCGGCCCGGCCACCAGACCGTCCCCGAGATGCTGGGCGGAGGATGCCTCGCTGTCCCCTGCGTCACACTGTTTTGAGGTGTCACAGAAAACTTCAGCCCTCTGCTACCGAAAGTTAGAAGTGGAGTGAAGACAAGGAAAGCTGTCCATCCCCGAGGTCAGAGACGCTGCGACCAGCCACCGCCACCTCCTCACCCCTGAGGACAATGCTGCGTTTCCGGTCAGACACGAACGTCCGCGCTCAGACAGGCCGAGGAGACCCCGCAAGGGCTCCTCAGACGCTGCCTTCTTGCTTCTCGCGCTCCACATCGAACACCAGGTGTGTGTGTGGTTGGGGGGGGGGAGCTGTCCCCAGGCCCTGCCCTGCACACCAGCTGCGCACAGCGGTCACAACCCCCATTCATCCCAGCCTCTGGCGGGAGCACCCAACATGACCTGCACTATTTCTGCATCAAAAACCACTTGAAATGCCATGAGTTCCCAGCGGAGGCTGCGGGCGCTCTCGACCCAAAGCACCCAAAGGAACAATGAGCGCGTCTCTGCTTAAAGAATGCGGCACCCAGACAAAAAGCCTGTGTTCCCGGGAATATCTCAGGGTAAGGAGAAAACTGCATTTATAGGTTGTGCCTTGAGAAACATATTAGCACAATCAGGCTCATGACGTTAGCAAAACAAAGGCGACATTCATGGCTCTGGTGAGAGATGGAAGCCCGCGCTGTGCTGCCGAGTTCTCAGCCACAAAGAGGACGAATGTGCTCGTCTCGCTCGCTCTCTTTTTTAAGTCACTGATCATGAAAAAGGACGCTGTCATTTCCCATTACGTGGGTCAGGTCCCCTTTCCATGCGCTATTTCACGCCAGCGCAGAGACGTGAGATAGAGAGGCCCTATTCTTTAGCAAATGCGACCAAAGTCCGGGGTCTGTTCGAGGAAAGAAGGACGCATTCAAACCCAGGGAGCAGCCGCGGCTGCTGCGGCGGTCGGCGCGGTCTCCCCTGACCCTGATGGCCCCGGCTGCATGGAGGGCGTGGGGAGATGCGGCGAAGAGGGTGAATCGATGCACAACCGATTCAAAACCCTTTTCCTCTCCTGTTGTGAACCGCGTCCCACGCCCCGAAGAGCATCCGTCGGGGTCACAGGGCCACGACGTGAAGGCTGGCAAACCGGCCCGCGAAGGAAGCGCACGGCTCTCTGCGCCCTGCGCATCACGCGCCCCCGCCACCCGGTCGGCTTCGTCACGCACGCAGCCTTGCTGCCCTCTGCAGTCCCGACATCTACGGGTGCTGTCCCTGAGCACACCGACCTTAAGGGACAACAGTGAGCGACACGGTGGTGACGGTCCCCAGGAAGGTGAGATGTCTCAAGCCCAGTCTGCTTCAGCCACCACGACAAATGACTCAAGTGCCTTCTAGGGTGAGGCCATGAGCATCCCCAGGAAGCCAACGGCCACCTCCATGGTGGCATCCGGCAGGGCAGCCACGTGGACCAGAACTGCCCTGCACGCCTGCCTCTGCATCCTCTGTGGCCCCTCCTGTCCTCAGGTGTGACCCACGCAGAAGGCCATGTGGGGAAAAGCTCGTCCTTGGGGGCGCGGGGCCATGGGTGGGGGACGTGACGTGGTCCAGACGGCTCAGTGGCCTGGCTGCAGGGCCACACAGGACATGGGCGCATGCGGGCCAGGCCTCCCCGCATATCTGGCCAGGGCACCCGCTGGCTGTCACCCTGGGTCGGCCTCGTCATCTGCCAGGGCGGGTCTTGCCTCTGTCCTGAGTAGGTTGCCTGATTCCTCTAGCTCCTTCCCTGCGGGAACTCAGGCTCGAACAGTGTCTAGAAGAGGCGGGCGGGGGGCGGTCTGCACGTGTGAACGCGTGCGCATCACCCTCGGTGACTGGGATTCTAGCCGAAGACCGCCTCCTTCGGGATGGGGCGTCAGGCGCCACCCTGCAACACACTTACTGAGAACGTGACGCCGCTGGCTCCCGGCCCCTCGCCTGAGACTCGCCTGGTCTCTCCGGATGTTCACGAGGTCTTCTCTGCGTTCTGAAACCCCGGAATCACGTGGCAGGGTGGCCATCGCTGCACACCCGCCGTGGGGCACGTGGCCGCTGGAGTCTTCCTCGGAGGGGTTTCCTTGCACTATTTCCTCGACGCTTTGTTTCCGTTTCTGCCTCTGTCGGTGGCGAATCTTCTGGAACGGACCTCTGGCTTCATCACTCTCTCCCGTGTTCCTTTGCTCGCTCTCACACACGATTTTCTATGCGATCGCCTTAAATATATCCTATGCTTTTCATCAAGTTTTGCATGATTCCTGCTGTGATCTTTTTAACTGACAGTCACATAGCCACATTCAGAGAACTGCCCTGACAGCCCTTAGGCCGCCCGTCCTTATTTCACGGATGAGGCACCCTCTCTGCCCTCTGAGGACAGGCGGGATACCTTGTCTGTATGGTCTGTTTCCTCTGTGTTCTGACTTGCTCCGATCATCCCGGCTAGAGACACTGGCAGGGGCCGGCCCCCAGGCTGTGTCCCCGAGCAACACTGAGGCAGAGCCCTGGTGGAAGCTGTGAGCAGAGTGGGATTCTCGATGCTGACGGCACTGGAGGGTGCGTGAGCCGGCATCAGGCAGGACGCCCGAGGCTCAGTGCCCACAGGGCGACTTGCTCAGGCTGGCACATCTCCCTAGAGAGGGGCCTTCCCACCCGGCACTCATCGGGAATATAGTAATTCATGCCCTGTTCTGTTACAGGCCCCACGTCCTCAACTTGCTCCTGACCCTAAGCCAGGGACTCTGGATTATGTTCTCCTTCAGACGGCCACCGCCAGAGGGGCCTCCGTCACCGTGCACAGTGGGGCAGGTAGTGAGGGGTCAGACTGCCCGCTGTCCCCGCACTGCCGCGTGCAGGAGACAAGCCGCTCTCGAGGACAGCGGGCCTGGTCCCAGGGGCTTGGGCGGCAACCAGGATGGCCCCCAGTGTTTCCTGGGCCACGTCAGTGTGACGCAGGCATCCGCATCCCGACTTCCAGGCAATGGTCGACGGCCTTCCTCCAGTTCTCCTCATCCTTCTGAGTTTATGACCCATCTCTGGAATATACGTGCATTTTTATGGAAAATTTCAAAACTACACAACAGCAGAGAGAACCGTGTAACCGACTCCCATGGACCCCTGCCGAGTTCCGACACTGTTACTGCTGGGTCACGCTCGTGTGTCCCTTGCTGCGGGGCCATCCTGAAGCACACCAGCCATCACAGCGTTCACCCGCACACTTCGGTAAGTATCTCTAAACGAACACTTTTCAGAAACATGACCAAACGTCGTCGACGTGCCTGAAGAAACGACTCCACGACACTGTCACAGCGTTCCCATTTTTAGAGAGGCTCAGACACGTGTTATCTTTATTCGAATCAAAATCTGAATGAGGTCCATGCTAGCTGGCTGATCTAGCTCTTAAATTCTTTTTAATCTGACCTTGTTCTCTCTCCCCCCACCCTGCACCCCTCCCATTTCCGGGCCACCTGTGCGTGGAGTCGGCCGTGTCCGTACTGTGCCGACTGTACCTGGGGAGCAGGTAGGGTCTCCCAGGACAGTGCTCTCTGTAAACTGTGAGGGGGTCTGGAGGCCCGCACAGACCCCGCCCCGAGGTTCTGCACGCCCCCGGGGAGCTCCTGCCTGTGCCGTTAGCAGCTGGCGGGGTCACTGCCTAGCAGATTTCATCAGGGTCGTCACCAGTGCCCTCCAGTCGTCACCTCTCTTCATTGTGAGCTAGATCATTCCTGTGCTGGGACCAACCCCAACCAGCAACCCTGTTACCCTGACAAACAGCTTCTAGAAGAGACAGAGCAAGCGTTCGATTCTCTCCCTTTATCTGCCCATTTTAAAAATGGAGTTGGTCACCAGCAGCTCCATACGTGGGCAGCGAGAGGTTCTGTTTTTCCAGATGACCATGAATTGAGTCCCCTGCAGCCTGTGCTGGTGATGCTCCGTGCCTGTCCCCTGACACTGGGGGCCCTGCGGGCTGGCTCCCAGGTGGCTCTGAAGCCCGCCGGCAGTGTCTAGGGGCAGCCCTCGCTGCGTGACCAGCCCTCGCTCCCTGGGACCAGATGCTCCGGGCTCTCCTTGCACGTGTTCAGATTCCCACGTGGCTGGCCTCCAACGTCCCTCCGAGACCTGGGTCCCCTCGGTGGGAAGTGACACTCAGAGGCCGCGGTCTGGCTGCCGGCGTGCGTGCGTCTTCACGGGGGCTCTCGTGAGCTTCAGGGGCGAGTGAAGCTAGAGCGCGTGTTTGATCTGCTGTCCCACCGTGCAACGCGTCACCAGCATCACTCAGGAGGGCTGTGCAGTCGTGCTGGGTGGTCCTCAAAACACTGGGTTCCAGGCGGCACCACCTTCCCCAAAGGTGTTCTGAACTGAAGTACAATTACCCTACTCACTCCGCACGCACGCGCGTGTGCGTGTGTATGCGTGTGTGCACGTGTGTGTAAAGGGGAGATGAAGTAGAGAAGTCAGAACACTTTTTAATGTAAAGATTTAAAGCTATTCCGTGGGGAATGTAAATAACTTCGGTGGCCCCTACCTTGGCCTCATGTGGAAACGGGCTCTGTATCGTCTCTCTCTGCCTCATTTACATGCATATGTACAATGCCAAAGAAATAAGCTGATGTTAATTATTCGCTATCATTTAAATTATACTTGGAATTAAAAATGATTATGGTGCAAGAAGAGGATGTTTTGTATTGTTTTCAACTGCGATCAAATGTAAGGAAATAAATATAATTGACGGTGTTTGCAGAGTCCGCAGATGCACACACGTACGAGGAGGGTGGTTACCTGGGGGGGGGGGGTGCCTCGTGTGGTTCGCATGTTACATGCTGCAGTAAACACGGCCCTCTGTTTCTGCTCACGTGACCTCCCTGCACAGTTCCAGAAACCAGGAAGGAGCAGCACACACCTTTGGGCCCAAGTTCGACCTGCGCTTCTGCCTTCCAGGTAAGGAGGTAGTGTGGGTCACTCTTTGGAACCGGTGAGAACTCTACCAGGGCTGAAGTCCGGAGAGGCGGTGCGGGGCAGGTACATCCCCTCTTG
>NW_011889150.1:103143-108651 GCF_000151845.1 Pteropus vampyrus
GGCTGGGGAGGGGTTCGGGGTAACATGCCAGGGGGTGCAGATGGGGGAGGGGTACGGGGACGTGGAAGCAGGTACGGACGGCTGGGGAGTTCTGGTCCCTGGGAAGCGCCGCGCGGGCGGGCGTGCATGGCGGCAGCGGCCAGAACTGAGGCAGGAAAACGCCCCTTCCCTGGGAGTGCACACTTCCCTCTGTGAGCACTTCCAGCAAAACCTACTAAGTTCCCACAGGACTCAGGGACGAAACGGGGCTGACCCTGCACAGATTTGGGGACAGTGCGCTGCGTCCTCTGACCGAGGCGGGCAGGCCACCCGCACCCAGTGAGGGTCCCAGCCCGGGACGCACGGCAAGGCCCGGCGGCTGGCTCTGTCCCTCACAGGCTGTTCAGCGTCCGGGCTGAAATCCCGCTGCGAAACGGACTGGGGTCTGACGCATGACAGTGGCACTGGCCGGCCAGCACCACGACAGGTGCGTGGGGGTCCACACGGCTCCACGAAGCCCCAGAGCCCAGCGAAACCCCGAAGGCAGCCCCCCTGCAAGCTCGAGCCCTCAGGCAGGCCCAGGCCCCCCGCCTCCTGCTCTGCGAACTCGCTGCGCTCACGGCGCAGGGAAGGGGGCCGGGGTACCCACAGACGCGGCACCGGGATGGAAGCCTTGGCTTCGGGTGGCGGGGAGGACGCGGAAAGGATCACCCGCCGTCCGGGCGCAGGGAGACATGGCGACCCTCCGGTCCCCGCTCCCGCGGTCAAGGGGACCAAGGCACTGTGTAGGCCGGGACGGGGGACGAGAACCAAGACGGCGGGGTGGAATGCAGGCGATGGGAACGCGTCTGTGCGCGTGGGGAGCCCCCGATGCGATGACGCCCCTGCTCCCTGCCTTCCTCACCCCACCCCAGGCCCAGCTGACTGCAGAGATACCCGTCTCCCGGCCAGTCTCCCCATCGCTACTGCGATGCGTCAGCCATCCTAGGGCCGCCAACCCCACCACCCAGCTGGGGTTGGAGCCTGGGCTGTCGCTGCGCCCCACTTAGCTCCGCCTCTGCAGAAGCGCTGAGGACAGATGGCTGGGGATGTCCCAGAGCTGGTGGAAGACGTGAGTCTGCAGACACAGCACAGCCAGGCAGAAGACGAAAAGCACAGGCAAGTCCCCACACGGAGCTGCGGACACCGAAGCCCACGGTCAGCGAACCCTGAAACGTGAGCGTGGTCGCCCCATGAGGACGTGTGGTCACGGCAGCAAACAGTGAACTCAGCGCCGAGAGCTAACACAGGTCAGGCCAGAACTGCGCCTCCGGGAATGAGAGCGGATTACCTGCGGAACGGGACACCTGCCAGACCCCAGGCCCCTGTCCCCATGGGGAAGGCAGGGCCAGGACGCTGCCACGTGGGCAGGACGGATGAGCACACCGCCTGCACGGGGCGGGGAAGTGACCCCCAACCGGACTTCTGCGGCAGACGGTGTCAACACCGCAAGAGGCCAGAGTTTGAGCGTCCTAGGACACCTGCGGGCTGCAGACGCTGCGGCCGGAAGCCCTGGCTTAGCCTCCCCAGATCCCGTCTCAAGGCTTCACAGAAACATGAGAATGTGGACCCTCCAAAGCACTGTGGGGGTGGGGCAGGATCAACCAGAAAGAACTTTGAGAAGAAATACGTTGCTAACCGCACACGCACACGTGCACACACACATACACGCGCATGCACATGTGCACACGCAGGCGCACGCGCACGGAGTGGGGACCTCTCAGCGGAGTGCACACTGCATCTATAGATCTTGCCAGAAATAATCCCATTCGACTCTGATCCGACCTCCAGGTCTAAGCACAGTGCACAGAGAACACAGGCAACAGGCTCGTTGTAAATGACAAGACAGGGATGAAATCGAGCGAAATTTAGAGCACGAGGAAGCTCTACAGGATGAACCCCCATTGCGCATCAAAAACCAAACCAAGTAAAGGGGGGCAGAAGACGCCTGAGGGTGGGGGGCAGACTGATCACCACGGGTGCCGAACCGGGAACTAGAAAACACAGATGTTTTAAACACTCTCAGGGACATATAAACAACGGGTAAATATCTGATTAAAACAGAGAACTGGTAACCTTGTCTACACGTGAAAACGGCTCCGAACTTGCGTTTGAAACAAAAGGAGCCCCTAGCTTTCAGAGGTGGGCACTAGGGTGAGCAGGGTCTGACTCAGTGACCGTGGGATGGGGGCGGGGCGGGAGTGAGGGCGGGAATACACGGTGTGCCCCCCCACCCCCGCATAGGATCCGCACGGGGCTTCCAGGGGCCGGCTGAGCCCTGGAGAGGGTGCCGGCGCTGCACACCGGAAGGCACCTGTGTCTCATGCACGGTAACGCCCAGTAACCAGCACCACGGGGGCCGAAGACACGCAAGGCTTTCCACAGACGGGCTCTCTGCCAGAGAAAAACAGGGCGCGATGCTGGAGCCCGTGACTGGTCCAGGAAAGCCGACTCCAGTTTGCCCACTGGGCTGGGAAGTCACCGGGAGCTGAAGAGGCCGCCGGGCGGTCAGTAGGCCCGAGGTGGTGGCGGTGTGCGACGGGGTGGGCTGCAGGAGCGCTGGCCTTCCCCGGTAAAGCTGAACAGTGGCTCGAGGGGCCAGCTGTCCACCCCTCTGGGCACCCGCCCCTGAAACACCCCTGGGCGCCAGAACAGCGCGGGACTGACTGGAAACCGCCCAGAGAGCCAGCGAGTGAGGCCAGCAAACGTGGGAAACTGTGACAGTGGGCAGCGGGCACAGCCACACAGAACCATGTGTCTGAACCTCAGAAACGACTAACGGCGAGCTGCAGAGACCCCACCAGCAAACCCCACTCTGGAGAGGCTCAGAAAGTGACACTAAGCAGCGTGCTGTTCCAGGAGCCACACGCACGGCAAGGCCAGCGATTAAAGAGACAGTGAGTGAGTCGAGGGCACACAATGGCGGGGCCGCCACGCCCAGGTGCTCTGTGAGGCCTGGAGCAGGGTCTCAGAGCCCCCCGGGGGAGACTGACTCCCCAAAATCCGTCCAGTGTAACGTCTCGCTCCATTTTTCTCCAAGGACGCCTCATCTGGGGCTCAAGGTCCTCTGATGGCAAAGGACGGGATGACGGCTCGGCACTCTCCCTTCCCGACTCCCGGAACGGAGAGCACGCAGCGCGCCCAACAGCTCGGACCCGGGTCAGCATGGGGTTCCGCCCCGGAAGGGCCTCCCCGGGGCGACCCACCTGCCCACGGGCCTCAGACAGAGGAACCAGAGAAGGCCACGTTCCCCCACCCACCCGGCTGCATGGACCTTCAAGTCACGCTCCACAAGCTCTTAAGGCCACTCGTCTTTAGATGTATCACCCAAAAGGGGCAGGCTCGGGCTTGCTACGGCCCATCTGTACATCTCCTGAAAGCGGAGAGGCAGAACTCTGAAACACTTTCTGCGAGGAAGGCAGGAGCCCCCCTCTGCTCACGAGACCACCCGCTGCACCACAGAGAACCACCGAACTCAGAAAAGTCCTTTACTTTCTACTTTAAACGGACCCATTCCAAATTCAGTTTAAATGAAAATTTCCAACAGACAGAAGTAGATATACTGTTGCTTCCATCTTCTCCTTTTAATGGCAGAGACACAAAATCGCTAAGCAGTGTAAAATCCCAGAGAGCTGGAAACGGTGGAGGAAAGCTTCGTCTTTCCTGGCATGGGCTGGCTGCTTCTCCCGGTGCTCAAAGTCCCACTCTACGAGAGACAGTCCCCAGGATGGCCCAGGGCCCCTATGACCCCCGACTGGGTGTCAAATGAGGATGAAGAAGTCAACAGTGAGGGCGACCCTGACATAAAGACATTTCAATGACATCTGCATTGGAAACTCCGCCTTCAAGCTACTTTGCTTAACTTGAATGATGTGTCGCCACCAACTACGGGAGACCCGGGCCCTGGGCTCCATCTGAAGGCAGGGCCGTGGCCTCCGACCCTAATCATTCAGCAGCGGAAGCTGCAAAACCAGCTTTGTGTCCCTGGCCAGCACTTGGCCCACTTGGCACTCGCTGAGTTGTCAGACGTTCTTAAGCCACTGACCTGCTCCCCAGAATCCAGCACCTAAAAATACCTTGGAGGATTGTATAGCTGCTCGTGCCTTTCTTCAAAAACAAGCAAAAATTCCAAGACAAACGAACAGAAGGCAGAGGCAACATACACCCCCGATATGCCTAATAGTTTATAGAAAATCGTTTCACCGCGTATAAGGTCATTTTTAAATAAAATCTTTATAAGCGAAATTGCTCTCGCAGAGATCTGAAAGTTTCTGAAGTGATCGATGAAAATCGGGCCGGTTTCTGTGTCACGGAGCTTTTCGTTCTGAAGCCCAGACGTTTTCACGAAGAAATGGAAACGAGTGATTATAAATCAGGCGCCTCACGTTTCCGGAACACTGTGAGGGATCCAATTCGTCTTCAACGTGAACTGTGGAGGGTCTGAGCAAGGAGGCTCATTCCTTCCTGACGTTTAAAGAGCCACTTGTCATAAAGAGCGCAGGCCGATGACTCTTCCTCCATGGCCTCCGAAATCTCCACTCCGAGAGCAGTAAGTAAAAGATGCAAATCTTTGCCCAAAATGACCACAGCCCCAGAGTGCGGAGGCTGTAAGCGGCAGGCAGAGCAGGGTCGGTGCTGATCCACGAAGTGTACGGGTTGTGGGCACGGGTCTGCGCCCCTCGAACGGAGCCGAGAGGCTGCTCTCTGGTGACAGGGCCGTACCAAGAGGAAAGGACAGCAGGTCGTGTCGTGGCACCTGGGACTCGTAGGAAATGACCAGGCCCCTGCCCATCACCTAGCCAGGGGAGAGGACCTGTCGACGTGACCCGCCCAGCTTGCTGGGGACTCAGTCTGACGCTGGCCCAGCACCCTGGCTGGCCGGCTGCTGTCGGCGTCCCGAGGAGCCACCGTGCGAAGTCCTCCCTGCCCAGCTCTCCGCTGGCCCCCACTCCCCCTCGGAGAGCAAAGGCATCGGGCCGCCCTGACAGCCCAGAACCTGGAAAGGGCCGGGACACGGCGGTGGCCAGAACACCACAGGAGAGGGGGCGGGAGGAGGGCAGGTTTGACCCTGCTCCCTAGCCCCCGAACCGCAGGAGAACTTCCAGAAACGCTGGGGCCAGGCAGGTGAGGGGCCTCGGGGACCACGGTGGCAGGGACAGATGCCGCTGCTTGGCAGAAATGCTGCAGAGTCTCCCTTGCGGGAGCTTAAGGAGCCCACTCACACCGAACAAAACGAAAACAAGACCCCAACACACCCATCACAGCTGCAGACGCAGACGCAGATGCGAGCAGCACGGCAGCTAACGGGTGCCCACCCCCGCCCCTGCTCTCGGAAGATGAGATCCCTCCCTCGAGACCGGGCTCTCCACGGCACCTCGCCCGCCGAGTCCCCCTCCGGCCAGCCTGCTCCTGAGTCCATGTCACTGGGTTCTGGAGACCCTTCCGTTTCCTGCCCACCTTCATACCGGCGTGTGTTCCTTCAGCTGTGAA